>NC_069499.1:604786446-604991446 GCF_027579735.1 Bombina bombina | reverse complement strand
TGGGTGGCAGCAAAAAAAATAAAATATCCATCACCGGTTGTTCCGCCCCTGGCCAAAGGTGCGGGCTAGTACAGCACTAGTCGTCATAGGTGACATTGAGGGCGGGGTTATAAATCACATACTCTCGCGGTTTTTAAACCGCGATTAATCGCAGTTTAAAAAACGCATCCGTAATTAATCGTGCAGCCCTACTACCCACCCAATACAATAAAACCTTGTGCCATCCTCTCTTGTCACACAGCAAAAAAGCGAGCGCGACACATCAAGAGAGACAGAGAGAGATAGAGTCAAGAGGCAGAAAGTGGCAGTGTGACAGTGAAAGACAGATAGCGGCAGAGAGAAACTGAGAGCAAGAAAGGCAAAGTGACAGCGAGAGACACAGAAGGAGATAGCAAGAAAAAGTCTGAATGTGAATGACCGCAAGTGACAGGGAGAGCTCGAGAGAAAAAGTGACAGCAAAAGAGAGAAAAAGAGTGAGTGACAGCGAGAAAGAAGCAGCAAGAGTGACAGAAGGTGTTAAAGCAAAAAAAAAAACATTGAGAGAAGAAAGTGAGAGCGACAGCGAGTGACAGCAAGAGATAGAGACAGCGAGATATATAGAGCGAGCGACAGAGGCAGAGAGTGAACGCAAGAGTGACAGCACAAGAGTGAGAGACAGCAAGAAAGACAGAGCGACATAAAGAGTGTGACAGCGAGAAAGTAAGAAATAGACAGCAAGAGACAGCCACACACAGCAGAAAGTAATAGAAAGTGTAACAGCGAGAAATAGACTGCAACGAGAGACAAGGGAATGAGAGTGAGCAAGAGAAAGTGAGAGCAACAGCGAGAGTGTGACAGCACGAGAGAAAACAGCAAACGCCTGAGAGACAGACAAGAAAGAGGCAGCGAAGTGCGACAAAGTGACAGCAAAAGAAGAAAAAGCCTGATAGAGAGTGACAACGAGAGGGAAAGTAACAGCTAAGGAGAGAAAAATAGTGAGAGGGAAAGCAAGAGACAGCGTGAGAGAGACAGCAAAAGAGAAAAAGCATGATAAAGAGTGGCAGCAAGAGAAAGACAGAGGGTGAGAAAATGTGACAGGGAGAAAGACAGCGAGAGTGAAAGAAAGAGCAAGAGTGACCGTGCGAGACAAAAAGCAGACAGCAAGGACACACACACACAACAAAATAGAGAAAAATCAGACAGCAAGAGAAAGATAGAGAGCAAGTGTGACAGAGAATAACAGTGTGACAGCAAGAGACAGAGGAAAAAAAAAAAGCACGAGTCAGTGTGAGAGTGAAGGCGTGACAGTTAAAGGCAGAGAAAGGACAAAGTGATAGAGAAAGAGTGACAGCAGGAGTGACACAGAGACCGGGAGAATGTGAGAGTATGAAAATAGTGACTTAGAGAGAGAGCAAGAAAAGTGACAGGAGAGAGATTTACACACAGGGAGAGAATAATGCAATTCATACCAATAACATAGAAGACTATTATTAAAGGGATATGAAACACACATCATAGAGCATGCAATTTTAAGCAACTTTCTAATTTACTCATATTATCAATTTTTCTTTGTTCTCTTGGTATCTTTATTTGAAACGCTGGAATATAAGTTTAGGAGCCAGACCATTTTTGTTTCAGCACCTGGGCAGAGCTTGCTGATTTGTGACAAAATGTAGCGTTTGTAGTGATTTTCCATTGCTCATCTGCTACACAATACAAAAATGAATAAAACACATGTTGGGCTCCATGTGCAATCTCTTCCCACACCCAGGTCACGTTTCTAGCACAAATCCAAGGCACAGGTTCCCAGTATTCAGAGTTGAGAAAAAAAATACAATCTGCATGATCTCTGGTTGTCTATTATAAAGCAGGATCCCAGCTTCTTGCACAACGAAAACACATTCTTTACACTCCTTTGTCCCATTAGCTTTTCTTTCGTGTTCAACATAAGCACAGACAACAACTCCTGACCAAGCTCACAGCAGCAGAAGTAACAGAAGCGTCCTATTGATTTGAGTCTCCCGCCCTTGCTGGCTGCTTCTATCTACTATGCTTGCTTCCGAATCATTCCGCAACTGTCTCTGCCATGTGATCACTGCTGTCACGTGACTGCTCTGACGTCAGAGGGTCCTTTATTGAGGGATGGAATCTAGCTGCTGCTCATGCGTAGATGGTCAGCGCGCGTGGATTGAATTTTGCTACGAAAGGCGGTGTCTAGTATTGAGTATACGGAAGAAAACAGTGAGAAGGAAGGTAACTGGATAGTGAAAGACAATGAAGAAATGTAAGTAAATGCGAGTGCATAATGTTATAGTTAGAAATCAAGCGAGAGGGGAGGAAAATGTGAGAAACACAGGCTGTATATTAATACATATATAGAAACAGCCGCATAGACTAATATGAACAGAAAGACTAAAGCAATACAAAATAAATTGTGTTGACACAGTGAGGGCAGCTTCTGGAAAGCAATGAACAGAAAGACTAAAGCAATACACAAAAAATGTGTTGACACAGTGAGGGCAGCTTCTGGAAAGCAATGAACAGAAAGACTAAAGCAATACACAAAAAATGTGTTGTCACAGTGAGGGCAGCTTCTGGAAAGCAATACTTACATGGATGGAGCAGTGGGAAGAATGCTGATGATAGTACAGACGCACAAGCTAGGTATGAGTGTACATTATAGAGAAAAGGAAAACCGAGTTCATCAGCAGAGGGAGACACTGACTCTCCATAAATGTCTCTTGCCAGCCATTTGGCTAATGCGAGTAGAGCAATGTATACGAGAGGGACACAGTGATAGGAGAAACACTTTAGATATGTGTGTTGAAACAAGGGCAAGCGAGCATAACAAATGAAAGATGGAATATTTAAATGTTGATACATATAGCTGTGAGATAATGGATAACAGAGCTTTTTAAAGGAATATGAAACCCACATTCTTTCAGGATTCAAATCAAGCAGGCATATTTAAGCAACTTTAGAACTTACTCCTATTATCAAACTTTCTTCTTTCTCTTGGTATCTTTATTTGAAAAAGCAGGAATGTAAGCTTAGGGGCCAGTCCATATTTGGTTAAGCACCTGGGTAGCGCTTGCTGATTGGTGTCTAAATGTAGCCACCAATCAGCATGCACTACCCAGGTTCTGAACCAAAAATGGGCTGGCTCCTAAGCTTACATCCCTGCTTTTAAAAATAAATATACCAAGAGAACGAAGAAAAAAAAGATAATAGGAGTAAATTTAAAAGTTGCTTAAAGGGACGGTATACTTAAAAATTTAAACCTCTAATTTACATTTGCATGATGTATTAAAGGGACAGTCTACACCAGAATTTTTATTGTTTTAAAAGATAGATAATCCCTTTATTACCCATTCCCCAGTTTTGCATAACCAACACAGTTATATTAATATACTTTTAACCTCTGTGATTATCTTGTATCTAAGCCTCTGCAAACTCCCCTTTATTTTAGTTCTTTTGACAGACTTGCAGTTTAGCCAATCAGTGCCTGCTCCCAGATAACTTAACGTGCACGAGCACAGTGTTATCTATATGAAATTACATGAACTAACACTCTCTAGTGGTGAAAAACTGTTAAAATGCATTCTGAAAAGAGGTGGCCTTCAAGGTCTAAGAAATTGGCATATGAACGTCCTAGGTTAAGCTTTCAACTAAGAATACCAAGAGAACAAAGCAAAATTGGTGATAAAAGTAAATTGGAAAATTGTTTAAATTTACATGCTCTATCTGAATCATGAAAGATTATTTTGGCCTAGACTGTCCCTTTAAACAAGTTTCATTCATCACATTTTAAATATTTTTTATTTTTTTTAACTATTAATTCTATCACAAAACTTACCCCCTTGTATGTTAACAGTCCGCCTACCGAAAAAAGCAGGCGGCTACTGAGATACTGAAAAAGGTACTTTTTATTCCAAGTAAAAAGTTTGACAAAAAGCAAAAAGGATTAATATGACACAAAACACCAAGGAGGGAAACAGCAGACTTACATGTTTCACGCTGGCTAGCGCTTAATCATAGAAGCTGTTAGACAAGTGAAACCTGCTGTGGCTCTTAAAGGGACAGTGCACCAATCAGAACACCTCATATCTAAATTGGAACAGAACAGGTGTAACATAAATGTATTATTTCTACATATATGTCCACTGAGAGAGCCACAGATCAGATAAGAATAAAAATTTAATGGCAATACTTGTGAAGATATGCAATCCAACCGAAAAACACTAGTATATTCAAAGCTAGATGACAGTATATTCTGTACATGAAATGTGATGTTAACACATATGTGCAGATTCTAAAAAAGCATCATATATACAGTGATAGCTAATTATTGATAAAACAAAACAGAACAAAACAAAACTAGATTTGGCAACAAAATATAACATAATTTATCATTTAATTCTTCAAAAAAGGAGAATAAAGAACAAAAATAAAACATGAAAATGTCTCTCCATAATTTGAAAAAGATTTTTTTCTAACTAGTTTCTCAATAGATTCTTCATAATTTAGAGAAGAAATTGCTGCCGAACACTTTAAATAATTCTACAGACTTTAGAAATCAAAGAAATTGAAGACAGATTCAAATATAAAGGAAATTAGTAACCTGAAGCCATAATTCAAAGAGATACGATACTCTGTGATGAAATATATAATATATATACACAAAATTATTATTATTATTGAAATTGATGGCTTAGTTAGAAAAAATGGAAGTGGGATTTTTTGAGAATATGTGTTAATGGATAAGAGAATTTATACTAATATGAAAATATATGTACTTACATCCATTAACCAAAAACAACTTATAACAACTAATGGATCTAGTCCACAAAGTATCTCATATCCCACTCTAAGTTCATACCCAAAGGTGATCTGGTCTTTAGCTTGTAGATCCAATACAACTCTTTTTTTTATCTAGGATCTTACATATATCACCCCCCCGATAAGGGGTTCTTGCTAGATCTATGACCTTGATTTTTACTTTTGGTATGTTTGTAAGATGAAATAGATTAAAATGTTTGGCAACTGCCGAGTCCTTATTGTAATTTTTAATATCTCTGAGATGTTCTCGTGCCCGGTCTCTGAGGGTTCTACTCGACTGACCTACGTATTGTATTCCACAAAGCTGGCAGTCCAAAAGATAAACTATATAATCTGTGAGGCATTTTGCATGGAAGTCGATTTCAAAGGAATCACCAGTAACCTTACTAGAAAAACTTCTAGTGAAGTCCATGTTTTCACAAGTTATACAGTTTGACAAGTGAGCCCTAAAGTTACCTGTGCCTCTAAGCCAGTTACTGTTTGATTGGGTATTGGATTTAACTAAACTAGGTGATAGCTTAGTGGCTAATGTAGGTGGTTTCCTAGCAACAAATCTACACTCTTTTATATATCGCTGTAGAATCTCATCACCTTTGAGTATGTGTAAATGCTTTCTGATGATAGCACATATAGAATTATACTCAGGAGAGAACTGTGTGGAGAACACAATACTACAGTCGTCCAAGAATTCTCTATCTTTTCTTTTATTCTTTCTCATTAGGCTGCCACTTGTAGTGGTATTGTCTAACTTAGAAGGTTGTTCTACAGGATAGGGTTTCCAATCCCTGATCTCTTCAAATGTTTCGAATAGATCCTTTTTATTGTACCCCCTAGCTTCCAATCTAGAAATAAGCTCTCTGCCACATTTATTATAATTTTCTGTAGTACTGGCATTACGTCTGAGCCTAATAAATTGGCTCCTTGGTATAGATTTCACTAAATGTGGGGGATGACAAGAGGTAGCATGAAGGATTGTGTTTCCCGCTGTCTCTTTCCTGTATGTGGTGGATACAATTTTATGACTAAGATTGTCACCCTGTAAACTTAGATCTAAGAAATTCACACTGTCTTGGTGTAATTCACCTGTAAATTTTAGATTTACATCATTGGTGTTTAAATGTGTGAGGAAATCATAAAAAGGAAAATCTTCTTTAACAATGAAAATGAGATCATCTATGTACCTCATGTACAGAAGGATGCCGGACCCAAAAGGTTCTCCTATATCATAGATGTGTTGGAGCTCCCACTTACCCACAAACAGATTTGCATATGAGGGGGCAAATTTTGCCCCCATTGCTGTTCCTTGACACTGCAAATAAAACACTGAGTCAAAAACAAAATAATTGTGGGTAAGCAAGAACTCCACAACTTCAACAATGAAATGTTTCACTTCATTCTTATAAGAAGTATTATTGGCTAGGAAGAACTCCAAGGCCCGACACCCCTGTACATGAGGTATAGAAGAATATAAAGAAGTTGCATCTACAGTAATCCACTTATATCCAGCCTGCCATACAAAATCATTTAATACATCTAATAGATGTCCAGAGTCTCTAGTGTAGCTATAGAGGTTACTAACTAGTGGTTTGAGTATACTGTCAATCCATTCAGACATAGGCTCCAAAAGGGAGCCTATGCCTGAAATGATTGGACGTCCTGGTGGAGAAAGAAGGCTCTTATGGGTTTTAGGGAGATAGTGGAAGATGGGGATTATGGGATGTGTAGGTAGTAGATGTTTAGATTGTTCTGTAGTCAAAATCCCTAAAGAAACTGCTTCCTTAAGGATTTTTGAGAGTTGTCTGGAGAAAACAGATGTAGGATCTGAGTCTAGTTTTCTATATGTCTCAGTGTCAGAGAGTTGTCTGTTAGCCTCTATTAAATAGTCTGATTTGTTGAGGACAACAACATTGCCCCCCTTATCGGAGTTGCGAATGACAATGTTGTTGTTATCAGCCAGATCCTTGATAGCTAGTCTCTCCTGAGCAGTTAAATTTTGTCTGGTGTTGAAACCAGTGGATAAGCGAGTTTCCTCCAATTTAAGCACATCTTCCTCTACTCGCTTATGGAAGGAATTCAAAAAACTACCTCTGAAATGCCTAGGATAGAAAGTGGATGTATGTTTAATTGGAGTGGGAGGAACCTCACACTTATCAGAAGTGATGTTGCTATCAAAATTCTTAATAGTTTCAATTAACCCAAAATCTGCAAAGGAAAACATTTTATTCCAATCAATATTATCATTAGTATTGGTATTAACATTGACATTAGCATTATTGACCACAGTGGTACTGACGCCAAAGGTGGTCCTTTCAGAATCATGGAAAAATCTCTTAAGTGCTAACTTTCTTATAAACCTATTGACATCAATAAGAGTTCCAAAGGCTGAGAATTTGCATGTAGGAGCAAAACCCAAACCCTTTTTCAAAACCCCCTCATGTGTTGGTGTGAGTTGTGTGTCAGATAGGTTAATGACATTAAAAGTTATTTCTTTTTCTGTGACTTCAGTTGTTTTCCTTCCTTTCTTCCTTCTAGATCTTCTTGTCCTTTTCCTAAAGGGACTGCTGGTTGGTTTCTGGTTTTCGCACGAACTGTCATGTCGTTACTTCCTTTGTTCTTCTTACTTGAGGAAACCTGTAAAGACAAAGAGGAAGAAGAGGGATGGGGGGACACTGGAACTGAGGTATCCTCACTGGAATCAGAAGAATTGGAATCCTGTTCAGTGGACTCTCCTTCTGTTGATGAAAAGACCACTTTACGGTCTTTGTCTTTCTTCAGGATTGATTTTAAGGGCTTATTTCCATCTGTGTCCACAGATTGCTTTCTTTGAGGTTTTCTATAGCGCTTTCGAAATCTTGACCAATCATACACTCTGTTACTTTCGTAATCATCCAAGTTCCGCAAAAACTTGTTCTTCTTCCGTGCAGCAATCTCTGCATCCGCCTTCTTGATCTTATCCTTCATCTGTGTTTTTAAAACAGCATATTGGTCATCCATCTTACGTTTTTCAAATCCACTTTTAAACTTATGATCTTCTCCTTTAAATTGGTTCTTTTCTTTTCTTTGTTCTTAATCAACACACCCAGAAGTTTTAGAGAGCAATCATTAAGAGCAGTGTTCCACTCATCCTGGAGCTCGCTATCTTCTAGCTCAAAATTCGGGTATTTCTTCAACCTGAGGCCCCTGGGCACTCTCTGTGCATCAACATAATGTGTTAAAGTAACCACATCCCACATTGAGCGTAAATCAGAAAGTAACAGTCTCTCCAGGGTATTAAATTGATGTTTAAGATCACCCTCTAATGTTGTGGTGGTTGGTGTTGAAAAGATATTATAAAAAAATTGTTTTCTGTTTTGTATATCAAAAATTATCGCAAGATTGCCTTCTTCACCCTCCATGATGTGTGTCATATAATTAGTAGTAAATGCTGTTAACAGTATCTACTCATACAAAAAACCCCTAAATGATTGGTAATGAGTGGGTCTGTAAAAAATCAAAACTTGTATGATCCTCCTTAATTGAATTACTAATGCACATTCAAAGTAAGGCAAAGCAAGGTGTAAGCCCCCTTATGCATATATGTAAAAGTGTGTATTCAACACTGAAAAAGCGTGATTCATATTATAATAATGGAGAAAAACCAGGAAGCATCCTATAGATAAGCATATATATATTGCTGGACAGGTGTAGCATGTAATAATGCAAGAAGGTAGCGGTAAGCAGGGAGCAAGATATTACATTGGCATTAATTGTTCATGTTCCACAATTGGCTCTCTTGTAAAACCACTAAACCGCAAACCCAATAAATAAATCCGTTGAGATCACTTATAAGATAAAGTCATACCTGTTCAGAAATTTTTTTTTTTTTTGATATGCTGTGTGACGAAAAAGATCTTCCTTCCTTGTGATCTCCAAATTGTGCTCCACGGCGTCCGTGAACGAGCAAGCACTGAAGTGTGTCCGGAAGTGACGTTTGGCCTACCGATCTGCCGCATTTTTTCACTATTTTCAATAATTTGCCATCCACCTATAGTAAAATTATCTGTCGCGCTATGGACAAGATTTGTGAACGCGCGCCCGATGACATAATTAATTCAGAGTTTATTATTTACTAAGGTATGTGCATGCGCAACTTCCGACGTTCACGTGAAGCGATAGATGCTTAGAACATCGGATATAACAGAGAATGTGCCTTCTTTTTTTTTTCCATTGCGCATAGCTACGACATTGACGCATGCTCAATTGTAATTACATACAAATCCGCTCTGTAGAGACATAAGCGTGAGCGAGCTTCAGTGGGAGGAAAATGTAGGCGTTACAAAATTTGCATGTGGGAAGAACAGAATAGATCTACACCGCCCATTTTAGAGATGACATTGAGGGATTGGAGAACGAACGTCCATTAACGGTTACACTCGAAAACGTGAGATCAAATAAAACATGGAAAAATATTGTTTATTAAAATTAAATAATGCGTTTCAAATGTAATGGCAAAGACGAACATTGCCCACGATTTTAGTATGTGTGAATTTACTGACCCTTTAAAATTGCATCTGAATCATGGGTTTCATATCCTTTTACAATAGTTACTATAGAGATGTTTTGTGCTTGCTTTGACCATGTTTTTCCTCACATAACATGTAATGCGTATTGTATTTTATCCTACAAATTGCACAGACAGGCCAATTTCTTTCTAATGACACGATGAGTCCACGGATCATCTAATTACTATTGGTAATATCAATCCTGCCCTGCAGGAGGCGGCAAAGAGCCCCACAGCAAAGCTGTTAAATTTCACCTCCCTTCCCTCCCACCCCAGTCATTCTCTTTGCCTACGTTAGAGCCAGGAAGTGGTAAAGTTAGGTGTTAGTAAATTATTCTTCAATCAAGATTTTATTATTTTAAAGTAGTACAAGATTGTGCTACTTTGTTCTGGGGTGTAGCCGTAGTCCATATCAGTCTCTTCAGTAGAGCTGTGGTTGCTTTAGAGCAATGGGAACTTGTGGGACATAATTCTCACTGCGCCTCCCATACATTTATGCTGCCCTAATCCTGGAAGTCTGAGTAAGATGAAAAACTCTGTCTTTATCTATTGTTCCACAGGTCTATGCGAGGGAGAGGACCTCTCAAACCTAGTGAGCTGCCTTGCTGCCTGGCAGATTTATAAGGTAAGTGCTGACTTTATTTTTTTCTGGACTAGAAGTGAAAAGGACTCAGAAATAGGTTGGGCACTTTTATTTCCTAGGAAAAAAGAATGACACTTTATATTTTTTCCTGGAACTATATAATATTCCTAATGTATCCTAAAGCGATCATATAGTGCAGCACTTTCAGGCACTGGGGATCGAGGAGATTAGGCTCATTGTGGTGATACTCTGTCGGTTTTTATTGCAGAATTTTTCACTTAAAATGTCGGCTAACATGTTAGTGTGAACACACCCATGATGGGCGTGACTTATGTGGCGGTAGTATTATGTGCTGCGCACATACTTCTCTCAATTGTGATATCAGAATGAGAGGAATCTAACCTTGCCGTTTTTGTTAGTGAAACGGTTTATGGGGTTTTAAGATATCAACAGCCTCAACCGGAATTGCTATATTTCGATTCCGGTTTCCATAACACAATTATGTCCCGTAATCCGACAAGGTGCCAGACTTAACAGCTATAGTTGAAGTATTAAAGCTGTGTGATGTGTATTAAATCTGTATTTTAGAAAAAACAGTATCGTTAGTAAAACGTGTCTTCAGTTCAGTTAATAAATCTTCCATTTTTGTTTGCACAGAAATAAAGCAGTTTCTTTTTAACATTTAAAGAAACAGTACGCTATTTTTTTGTGTATAAAAATTTTAGAAAATCTTTTCTGTTATAGATTACATATATCTAATATAATTTGGTTTAAATTATTATATAGTCCGCCAGCCCTTTTATTTCCCTCAGGTTTGAGAGAACACAAAGTTTCTAGGTTTTTTGAGCCAATATTGTTAATTGAACAATGTTCAAATTATGACGCAGTTTTTCTCCTCAGGTGTCCCAAAACTTTTTTTATTAAAGTGCCATGCCTTTCCTCCCAATTCCCTTGCTACAGGGAGAGCGCTAGAGAAAATTAAAAAAAATCTGTGTGTAGGGTTTCTGCCATGACTATATCTATCCCGAACTTTCCCTCTCATAAGCTTGAAGAGGAGGATATTTCGGTATCACCTGAAGGTAAGATTTCATATTCAGTCAGTGTAATTCCTTCCTCTGATGCTGAAGTTGTATCCTTCAGATTTAAGCTAGAGCACCTTCGTTTACTACTTAAGGAGGTTTTAGCTACCCTGGACAACTCTGTGCCCTCAATGGCGGAAGGTTTTCTTGTACCAGATAGGGCTACAGTGATTATTACTAAGGAAGGAGAGAGAATATCCTTTTTTTTTTCTCCATATCCTATAGTTATAAGATGTTCCTCACTATCAAGGAATATTGACAGACGGTACCCAAAGGGCAATTTAAATGATAGCCATGAAAGCTACTATTCCCATAGAGAATAGTTGTTCCTTTCAGGATCCTATGGATAAGAGGTTAGAAGGGTCACTCAGGGGTTACAATGTCCTCCTGAGGTTTGTATTGCTACTATCTTTAGTGCTGCAGCATTCTGGATGCGTTGTCCGATTTTATTCGGACAGACACTCCCCTCGGAATCTATTCCAGGATTAGATAAAGGCCCTTCAGTTGGCTATCTCTTTTATTATAGAGCTTCCCTTCAGGTTATTAAACTGGGAGCTAAGATTTCAGGCTTTACCATATTGGTCCGCAGAACCTTATGGTTAAAATATTGATCTGCGGATGTGTCATCTAAGTCCAAACTTTTGGCGATCCTTACAAGGGAGAGTCCTTGTTTTGATGGAGACAATTTCTGACCTTACGGGAGGACATTTTCTCCCTCAGGATAAGAGAAATAAACAAAAAGGACGTCAGAGTAAATCTAGTTCCTTTAGAGATTTCAAAGGAAATCCTCTTCCCCCTCCAAGCAGGAGCAGTCCAAATTTTTTTCCTGGAGGCTCTACCAGTCTTGGGAAAGGTGAAAGCAATCCGAGAAGCCTAATATTGAGTAATAAAGGCTTGTGTTCGAGATGTTCTAGATCCATGGGCTTTGTGTCCCAAGGATACAAACTAGAGTTCCAGACCCTTTTTCTTTCAGGGCCAGGTTTTGGCGTTCAGATTTTCTGTAGGCTAGGCAAAAGGCCTTACACTTGTACGGAACCTCTCCGACCTGGGAGTGTTTGTTCCTTTTCCGATGCAGGAAAGGGGTCTGGGATTTTATTCCAATCTGTTTGTGGTTCCCAAAAAAGAGGGAACCTTCAGACCAATTTTAGATCTCTAGTGTACCATCCTTCAAGATAGAAGCGATTCGTTCCATTCTTCCTTTGGTCCAAGAGGGTCAATTTATGACAATCGTGGATTTAAAGGACGCACACCTGCATGTTCCCATTCCAGGGATCATCACAAGTTTCTAAGGTTTGCCTTTCTAGACAAACACTTCCAATTTGTAACTCTTCCTTTCGGTCTTGCCACAGCTCCCAGAATTCTCTCAAAGATTCTAGGATCTCTGTTGGCGATGCTTCAATTACGGGGCATTGCTGTGGCGCCCTATCTAGACGACATCCTGGTCCAGGCACCATCCTTTCAAAAGCAAGGTCCCACACGGAAATGTTGTTATCCTTCCTGCGATCTCGTGGATGGAAGGTAAATTTGGAAAAGAGCTCCTTAGTTCCAAATACAAGGGTAACTTTCTTGGGAACCATAATAGATTCTCTATCAATGAAAAATTTTCTGACAGGAGTCAGGAAATCAAAGATTTTCGATTCTTGCTTAGCGCTTCAGTCAGCTCCTCGGCCATCAGTGGCTCAGTGCATGGAGGTAATCGGGCTGATTGTAGCAGCAATGGACATCATCCCGTCCGCTCGTTTCCATCTCAGACCTCTGCAGCTAGACATGCTCAGTCAATGGAACGGAGATTATGCAGATATGTCTCCATGAATACTACTGAAGCAGGAGACAAGGGATTCTCTTCAATGGTGGTTGTCTCGGGATCATCTCTCCCAGTGAACCAGCCTTCGGGGATGGGGAGCAGTCTGAGGCTCCCTAAAGTCTCAGGGAGTTTGGACTCAGTCAGAGTCTGTTCTACCTATCAACATTCTGGAACTAAGAGTGATGTTCAATGCTCTTCTGGCCTGGCCCCAGTTAGCCTCGACCCAGTTTATCAGGTTCCAGTTGGACTACATAACTTCAGTGGCTTACATCAATCATCGGGGAGGAACGCGGAGTTCCTTAGCAATGAAAGAGGTAGCCAAAATACTTCGGTGGGTGGAAACCCACTCTTGTTGTCTGTCGGCGATCTACATCCCAGGGGTGGACAACTGGGAGGCGGACTTCCTGAGCAGGCAGACCTTTCACCCGGGGGAGTGAGAACTCCATCCGGAAGTGTTTTCCAGCCTGACTCTCAGATAGGGTCAGCCAGAATTGGATTTCATGGCATCTCGTCAGAATGCCAAGCTGCCGAGGTACGGATCAAGGTCCAGGGACCCTCAGGCTGTACTAAGACACCCTGGCGGTACCTTGGACCTTCTACCTAGCATACCTATTTCCTCCGTTCGCTCTTCTTCCTCGGGTCATTGCTCGAATCAAGCAGGAGAGGGCATTGGTGATCCTCATTGCACCGGCTTGGCCTCGCAGGATTTGGTATGCAGATCTGGTGGACATGTCATCTAGTCCACCTTAGAGACTTCCGTTGAGGAAGGACCTTCTACTTCAAGGGCCCTTCCTTGATCCGAATCTAGTTTCTCTGAAGCTGACTGCTTGGAGTTTGAACGCTTAATTTTATCCAAGCCGGGCTTTTCAGAATCGGTCATAGAGACCATGATTCAAGCTCGTAAACCTGTAACTAGGAAAATTTACTACAAGATATGGCGTAAATCTCTCTATTGGTGTGAATCCAAGGGCATCTCCTGGAGTAGGGTTAGGATTCCTAGAATTTTGTCTATTCTCCAAGAGGGTTTGGAGAAAGGATTATCGGCAAGTTCCCTAAAGTGTCAAATATCTGCCTTGTCTATTTTGTTACATAAGCGTCTAGCCCATAAAGTTAAAAAAAAATAATAAAAAAAAAATATATAGTTTTGCTTATTTTTAAATAACATTGCTCTTATTTTCAGACTCCTAACCAAGCCTCAAAGTTTTATGTGAATACCGTCAGCTACCTTCTCCAGCTTGCTCCTGTTTGTTTAAATGGACTTTTCATATGCAAAAGAAGGGGGAGGGGTGGAGGGTCTTATTTCCCAATTGCAGTGGGCTTTCCAGCTACCTTTTCAACAGAGCTAAACTGACCGCTTCTAAGTAAGTTTTTTTTAAACAGTTTTATACTAGATTTTTATATCAGTATCTGTGCATCTTATTCTTTATAGTGTCTTTTACATGCAGTTATATGAAAATGAGTGTATACTGTCCCTTTAAGGTTCTTCAAGGGGCTGCGTTTGAGCCTATGCATTCCTTAGACATTAAGTTGTTATCTTGAAGTTTTGTTTCTTGTTGCTATTTATTCTGCTCGTAGAGCATTAGAATTCTCGGCATTGCAGTATGAGTCTCCTTACCTTATTTTTCGCTCGGATAAGGTAGTTTTACGTACAGAGTTGGGAATTCTACCTAAGGTAGTTTCTGACAGGAACATTAATCAGGAGATTGTTGTTCCTTCCTTTATGTACTAATCCTTCTTCTCAGAAGGAACGGCTTCTGCACAATTTAGACGTGGTCCGTGCCTTAAAATTTTACTTACAGGCGACTAAGGATTTTCGTCAGTCTTCTGCTTTGTTTGTGGTTTTCTCTGGAAAACGTAAGGGACAGAAAGCTACGGCTACTTCTTTTTCCTTTTGGCTGAAGAGTATTATTCGTTTTGCCAATGAAACTGCTGGACAGCATCCTCCAGAGAGTGTTACGGCTCAATCCACGAGGGCTGTTGCTTCCTCATGGGCATTCAAAAGTGAAGCTTCTGTGAAACCGATTTGCAAGGCTGCAACTTGGTGCTCTTCACACTTTTCTTCAAAATTCTACAAATTTGACACTTTTGCCTCTGCTGAGGCCGCTTTTGGGAGAAAGGTTCTTCAAGCAGTGGTGCCTTCCGTTTAGGTTCCCTGTCTTGTCCCTCCCTTATCATCCGTGTACTCTAGCTTGGGTATTGATTCCCAATAGTAATTAGATGATCCGTGGACTCATGTCATTAAAGGAAAAGAAAATTTATGCTTACCTGATAAATTTTTCTTTTTTGACACGATAAGTCCATGGCCCGCCCTGTTTCTATAGACAGGTTGTTGGTTTGTTATCAACTTCAGACACCTCTGCACCTCGTTGCTCCCTTTCTCTCCTTTACTTTGGTCGAATGACTGGGGTGGGAGGGAAGGGAGGTGAAATTTAACAGCTTTGCTGTGGTGCTCTTTACCGCCTCCTGCAGGGCAGGAGTGATATTCCCAACAGTAATTAATGATGATCCGTGGACAAAAAAGAAATAAATTTATCAGGTAAGCATACCTTTTTTCTTTTCTTACATCCTCATGTAAACAGATGGTTTTTGTATAAATGCTTTTTACATTTGCTGTCATTGTTTTACAATTGGTATCCAATAGACTACCAAGAAACATAATTTTAGAAAGAGCAATGCACATAATTTTCTTCTATCTCATGTTCTGTTTGTCTTCCTGTGTGCAAATTAATAATGAATTTGTCTTGTAAGCATGTGATCGTATAATAACCTGTGGAAAACAAATTAGTATTACCTATACTTCAGAAATTCTGAGTCTAACAGTGGGTGAATCCATGGCATGGAGGGACAGTCGGCAAAACGTAACCAGAAAGGTGGACAAGAACAGCCCAAAATTCAGCATCTCAGAGAGGCCCTGCAATACTTCAAGAGTGGTAAGTGGTTGCTGTAACAATACTATCAGTAGTAAAGTATGAGAAAATAGCAATGTCCTGCAGCTCCTTCCTCTCTGTGGGACAGGGGACTTGCCTGGCTGTAAGGCACGTTTTGTGCCACAGAACTCCCTTCTTTCACTTTCACCTTGGTAGGGGATGGATTGGGAAAGACCTGCTGTGTTATTGACCAATATGCTGTTTTTTCCCATCTGTAGTTGAAAGTAAGGTTCCCCTGAAAGGGAACTCCACGCTGCTCCAACATTCCTCTGCAGTAGAGAGCTTTGGACTTCAACATGGGATTCCAGCTGATGGCATTGAAATCCTGCTTAATGTGGCACTTAGTGGCAATCTTGGTAAACCACCTATATTATTTTGTACTGTCCACAGAAAAAAAAAAAGGTTTTTAGCTAAAAATGTTTATTAAGTAATTTTTTCCTTTATGCAAGTGTTTTTTGTAACAGTGTTTATTTTTTGCTTGTAGCGGATGCGGTGAGCACACGACTCCTGAAATGCATTGTTCCTGCCTCTGAAGTCCCTCAACATAGCATTATTAATGCAGTCTCTCTGTTCTGTGTGGGAAAATGTTCATCCAACACACAGGTAACACCCAAAATGTGCTAAGGGCTTACAGGTGTATGTTTAATCATTTATGCGCTTAAAGGGATAGTAAACCCAAATGTTTTCTTTCATGATACAGATTGACCAGGCAATTGTAAGCAGCTATCTAATTTACTCTTTTTGTCAATCTTTCATCCTTCTCTTGGTATCTTTATTTGAAAAGCAGAAATGTAAGCTTACAAGCCGGCCCATTGTTGGTTCAGAACCTGGGTTGCACTTGCTGCTTGGTGGTTACATTTAGCCACCAATCAGCAAGTGCAACCCAGGTTCTAAACCAACAATGGGCCGGCTTGTAAGCTTACATCTGCTTTTCAAATAAGATACCAAGAGAAGGATGAAAGATTGACAATAGGAGTAAATTAGAAAGTTGCTTACCATTGCATGCTCTATCTGAATCATGAAAGAAAAAAATGTGGGTTTAGTATCCCTTTAAGGGGACATTAAACTATTTATTATGAATATGAAACATGTTAAAAAAACAAACAAAAAACACTTTTTTTTTAATTGCACACAGAGGTTAACTTAAATCTGTTTATTCTTAAAGCTAACATTGTGTATCTGTACACAGTGTACTGGCTGCAAATAATTTAGTTTATTGGCGTACATTGACACACCCCAAAAGTATTTTAGCCCAGAAACATCCTAGTCTTAAAAATGAAAGTAATGGTGATACATATTAAAATGCTCTTTTCTATATTCAATAAGGAGGAGAAGAAGAAAAGTTTTACCCCTTAACAACCTCAACGTACCCTGTACGTCACCTGTTGTTAAGGGTTTGCCTGGTTGCTATAGCGCAGGTCTTAACGAGAGCGGCAAGATAGCGCTGTTAGACGCCTCCCTCCTTCCTGCAGGCTTGTTAAAATAGCCATACTATTAAAAAATGACACCCTCATAGAAAGACTGACGACGTACGTGGTATGTCGCTTATCTTTCATTGGTTAAAGTGATGGTTAACTTTTCCCTTTTGTATAAACTGATCCAGATATTTTAAATGAAGTTTAATTAATCCGTTGTAATGAATATACGCTGTAACTTACTTTTTAATGTAGCACTGAAATTCAAATGCCTACCAATTTAAAAGTAATTTTTTTTTTGGTTAGCCAATGGTTTGAACTGTTTTCCAATTACCGCTCTAGCTACAAAAAAAAAGTGCCATATGGCTAGAGCACCGATTGGAGAACCGTTCAAGCTGTTAGCGCACAACCTTTTTAAATTTTGATGTGGGCAGCCGGAGCACCGGGGTATTTGAATTTCAGTGCTACATTAAAAAGTAAGTTAGAGCGTATCTTCATTACAACTGATTAATTAAACTCCATCTAAAATATTCAGCTCTGTTTATACAAAGGGGAAAGTTTCCATCACTTTAATGCCCCTTTATTTAAATTATTTACCAACAAGAATTTCATCATGAGAATCGGGCTGCCTTCTCCCAATCTGTAGCGTCACATCTGTATTTAGTAATAACAGTATACATACTTGTGCGTTCTGTTTAGTTAGGATTGGTGATTTTTGATTAATCTATTGGCCTCTATTTATCAAAGGTCTTGCGGACCTGATCCGACAGTGCGGATCAGGTCCCCAAGACCTCGCTAAATGCGGAGAGCAATATGCTGTCCGCATTTAACATTGCACCAGCAGCTCACAAGAGCTGCTGGTGCAACGCCGCCCCCTGCTGACTCGAGGCCAATCGGCCGCCAGCAGGGAGGTGTCAGTCAACCCAATCGTACTCGACCGGGTTGATTTCCGTTGATTCCTGTCCGCCTGCTCAGAGCAGGCGGACAGGGTTATGGAGCAGCGGTCTATAGACCGCTGCTTCATAACTTGTGTTTCTGGCGAGTCTGAAGACTCGCCAGAAACACGGGCCCACAAGCTCCGTACGGAGCTTGATAAATATGGGCCATTTAATTTTTTACTGCATTTGGTGTTTAAAAATAATTTGTAAATGAGGCAAGCATTGTTTTTGCCATTAGTTTTTAATTTAAAGGGCCATTGTAGAGTGTAGTTAATTTTCTAATTTGTTAGAGCATGTCATTTTAACACTAGCGACTGCAATGCTATGTGTTTATATTGTGCAAATGAGTTAAACACACAGTTAAAGTACCACTCGGGAGCTGCAGAGAACTGCTGACTCCGAGTGGAAAATGCTGCTGACCCATTCAGCAGCAGCAGTACCACAGCTACTAGGTATGTGCATTTGTATCGTTTGTGCGGAAGTTAGAAGCCACTCGTTCCCTTTGGATATTTTCGTAGCCGGATTGATTTCTGTAAAAGATCACCATTCTAAGAACTGGATTTGCGCAGATCTTTTACAGGAATCAATCCGGCTACGAAAATATCCGAAGAGAATGAGCAGCTTCTTACTAACGCATTCAAATCTTCACGAAGGATCCAAATGCACATCTATTACCGTGTATATAAAGTTTTGAAGGGTCATGGGATGTTTACCCAGCCCGGTTTGAGAATGTAGTCCATTTCTGCGTTATGTATGTGTCTAGGGAAATTACAAAAGGCTTGTGTCACCCTTGTTTGTATCTATCTCAGTGTGTTTGGTTGAAGGCATGCATAGTGTGGCTATAGACTAGGGATCCAGAGAGGAAGAGACCATGACGTAGTCCAAGGCCAAATGCTATAACTAACTTCCATTTTGCTCTTAATCTAGCTGTGTGTTTGCAAGAGACCGCCAGACATGGCCAAAAATATTGGCACCCCTGCATTTCTGTCAGATAATGCACCACTTCGCCCAGAAAATTGTTGCAGTTACAAATGTTTAGGCATTCTCATGTTTATTTCTTTTGTTTGTATTGGTATGACACAAACAAAGTGGAGAAAAAAAGCCAAATCTGACATATTCCACTCAAAACTCCAAAAATGGACTGGACAAAATTATTGGCACCCTCAATTTAATATTTGCTAGCACACCTCTTGGAAAAAATCACTGAAATCAATTGCTTCCTGTAACCTCAATGCGTTTCTTACACCTCTCTACTAAAAGTTTGGACCACTCTTCTTTCGCCAACTGCTCCAGGTCTCTCAGATTGGAAGGGTTCCTTTTCCCAACTGCTGTTTTGAGATCTCTCCGCAGGTGCTCTATGGGATTGAGATCTGGACTCATTGCTGGCCAGTTCAGTACTATCCAGTACTTTGTCTTAAACCATTTCTGGGTGCTTTTTGATGTGTGCTTTGGGTCATTGTCCTGCTGTAATACCCATGACCTCTGCCGGAGACCCAACTTTCTGATACTGGGCCCTACATTGCACCACATATTCTTTGGTAGTCTTCAGATTTCATATTGCCATGCCCATGTGATGTGTTGCCATTGGTCCTTATTTATTGGGATTGGTATATATTGTCAATATGTGCACTACGTGTTTTGCTTGACAAAGGGGCAGGTGCCCCAAAACGTTGCTGTTCACCTAATGTTAATTCACTTTCCACCTTTGAGAGTGCAGCTTTTCTTTGACATTTATGATACCTTGGAGCAAGGGGTTATGCTCTGAACTTGTCTGCACCCACCCTGGAGTCTGTTGGACATTGATATCAGGTGTGCTGGTCCTACTCTGCTGATAATTCTGCTGTTAGTCACAGGGATGCTTATTTGTACAGTAGTGAAAAGCTCAAGAGGCTGTTTACTATTAACATTTGAAAACCCTCCAATAGAAACCTTTTTTGTTCTTTCTCTTGGTATCCTTTTTTTTTTTAAAGTATATGTACCAGCAGCAGCAATGCATTTCTTGAAGCTAGCTAGAGATTGGTTACTGTCTTTTGTTACTGGTTCACCAGATGTGTTCATCTAGCTGCCAATTGGGCATTGCTGCTCCCAAGACTACACTTCAACAATGGGTACAAAAAGAATAAAGCAAATTTGTAAATCAAAGTAAATTGGAAAGTTGTTTAAAATCGCATGTTCTTTCTGAATCATGAAAGTTTAATTTTCACTTTACTGTTGCTGTAAGGACCTTATTTTCTCTATTAATTATATGTACAAATTATGTAACACTTCTAGTGTCTGTTTGCATTTAATGCCCCAAGATATTATCATCTGTGAGTATGCACATTTTAAATATTATCGAACAGTGGTACAAATTAATTTTTTCTTTGCGTTTTAACTCTAACAGTAAATTTGTAATGTAAAACAAAAGTCTATACAGCTTTCTCTTGTACGCATAAAGAGAGATCCTTTAGTTGTAAAAATATTAAGACCGCAGTCGTTCATAACAAAAGGTGCATGAACAGGGTTAAGGGGACATTATACACTAGATTTTTCTTTGCATAAATGTTTTGTAGATGATCCATTTATATAAAATACAGGTTGGTTTTTTTTTTTGGTGTTTTTTTTTAAATGTATAGTTTTCCTTATTTTTTAAATAACATTGCTCTGATTTTCAGACTCCTAACCAAGTCCCAAAGTTTTAGGAGAATACTGATGTATACCTACTCCAGCTTGCTCCTGTTTGTGTAAAGGATCTTTTCATATGCGGGGGAGGGGGGAGTGTCTGCTATTTCCCACTTGCAGTGGGTGTTCCAGTAACCTTTTAAACAGAGCTAAACTTGAAGCTTCTAAGTAAGTTTTTAAACGGTTTTATACTGGATTTTTATTTCAGTGTCTGTGCTTATTATTCTTTATAGTAGTGTCTATTACATGCAGTTATATGAAAATTGGTGTATACTGTCCCTTTAAGAAAGCAGTCTGACCATACTCGTACAACTAATCACACATAATCATTATCATATTTAAAAAGAGCTCAAATACATCCCACTGGTTAATTACAACAGAGATAATATAAAGTTGGTCTTACACACACACCAGACAGACACACACACACACCAGACACACACACACACACACACTTTTCATATATTTGTATGTAACCTTTTCCTTTTGAATCATATATCTGTGGAAATGTAATTTCTGTTCTCTGGTTTAAATCCAGTGTTGAGTTGATTTATATACTTTTCTGGTTTTGGTTTTCTTTATCTCTCTCTCTTTTTTTGCTATGCATAATTAAACATTTTATGGGGATTTTAGTTTAATGTGCTTCTTTAACAATATTTTCCCAGATCCTGTTCCTGCGATGGTTGATCACAGTGTTTGATTTTATTCCACATAAAGACTTTATGTCCTCCCTCTACAATTTCTTCTTCTGTTTCCTTCAGGATGACAAGCTGGTATGACCCCTTTAGCTTAACGTTTGTCTTTCTAATGGTCCATTTTTATGTAAAAACAAAAATACTATTACAGCAATTCCTTCTGGTAACACAAATGACTCAATAAAGAAACAATAATTAGAAAATAAAATATGTTTTTTTTTTTTTTTTTTTTTTTTTTTATTTTAAAATATCTTAACAACTAAGTTATGTACAAAATGCAGCATTGACAGCTAATCACACTAACATTAAAAGTAGTTCTAAAACTGGTCACTTCTGGTGCTTATGTGTGTTTTGTTTTTTTGCCCCCCTCCATCTCAGTGTCCTTATCTTTGCCATTTGCTGTACCTGCTGACCAAGAAGGAACATGGTGAGTAAAGAGTGTTTTGTTTGTTGTTAATTATACGTCCTTCAAAGCTAATTCCCTAATCATCTTGATTTTATTTCCTTCCAGTAAGACCTTTTAGAGTCCGAAAACTACTTGAGTTGCAGAGCAAAAAGGTAACAAAAACTTGTAGTAAGGACTAACCACAGATTATGGACATGGCACACTGTATAATGATAGTGTGTACATGTAATGACTAAGCATATTGTACTGTGTGCTGGCAATGAAACAATGTTCCATGTAACAATAGTCAATATCTGCTGTGGAGCTGAAAATATATATAATTTATATTAAAATGCTTTTACACACAGTTTTCACCTAGCGTATACAGTAACAAATTCATTGCGGGTTGACTTTTTCGGACTTCAACTTTCATAATTCCGAAATTCAGCAATTTTGAAACAAATTTAAAATGTACTTCCATTATCAATGTGTGCTCACCCTTTTTATATGCACACTTTATAAGACACCAGCAACTAATGAGCATGTGCAAAAGTTCAGTGTATATGAGTCTGTAATTGGCTGATGTCTGTCACGTGATACATTGGGCAGGAAATAGAAACTTCTCAGAAAAAAAATCTAATACTCTGAATTTCAAATTCTGTTGCATTATCTTTTTATTGTTAATTTGTGAATTATACAATTCTACTGTATTTAATGGTCCTTGTTTTAAAACCTATCAGTGCCTATATACTGATAATGAGCCCAATGTTCCAAATATGCGTCTAAACGTTTGTAATGAGCACAATGCCCTTTATAAAGGTACTTAGAATCTGTACACTGTATCCTTTTACTTAGCATGTTCATTGTTAAAGTGAATGTCAACTTTCTCGAATGAAAGCCCTGTTTCTTTTTTAAGACACGAGTCCACGGATCATCTTAATTACTAATGGGATATTCACCTCCTGGTCAGCAGGAGGAGACAAAGAGCACCACAGCAGAGCTGTATATATAGCTCCTCCCTTCCCTCCCACTCCAGTCATTATCTTTGCCTACGTTAGTGATAGGAAGAGGTAAAGTGAGGTGTTAGTAAAAGATTCTTCAATCAAGAGTTTATTATTTTTAAAGTAGTGCCAGAGTGTGCTGCTTTGTTCTAGGGTGTAGCCGTAGTCCATATCAGTCTCTACAGGAGAGCTTTGGTGGCTTTAGAGCAATGGGAACTTGTGGGACATTATTCTCACTGCGCCTCCCATATATTGATGCTGCCCTGCCTCTGAAAAACCTGAGCGATTCTAACTCTGGACTTTCTTTTCATTCTCTGGTCCATGGGAGGGATAGGACCTCTTAAACCTGGAGTCTGCCTTTGCTGCCAGGCAGAAGATGAGGTAAGTGCTGACTTTATTTCTGGAGGTACAAAGAAAAATCTCAGAAAAGGTTTGGGCACTTTATTTTTTACACAGACCTCATCACATTGGGGCTCCTTTTCAAGGGGTTAACATAGTACATTCTCCTAGTTGTCTTAGGGGACACTTGGCAGCTTGGACGCAGGCACTGGGACTGTATGGAACATGTAACTCATCTCCTGGCGGTTATAAAATACATAGCCGACAGGGAGGGCTCATACTGACTGCCTATTGGTTTTTGTGTGAGTTCAGTGTGCGGGTGTTTACTATTTGAGAGTTCATACGGGCTAAGCAGCTTCCTAAGGCATAGGTAAGGGAAGCTAAGCAGTCTGTTATTTTGCTCCCGGTCGTTTAGCTTAATAATAATGGCGACCGCGAAAGGGATTGAAATGCCCACGAGGGGCGGAGCTTGAGTGGCGCTAATTTGGTGGTGCAGCGCAGCTTTTATGTATGGACAATAAGATTATAACAGTCTTACAGATATGACAGCGCTGTGACTGATTAAGCAGCAACTGTTTATTCTGGTATTTTGCTCCCGGTGCCTATATTTAAAACTATGGCAACCAGGAGATAACTTGTGAATGCCCACGAGGGGCGGAGCTTGAAAATGGCGCCAATTCTCTCCTTCCTAACACTGCACGAGCTATCGTAAGGAGTGGGGAATCTTTATGTGGGTGCGCCTTGTAGAATGTTCTGTCTTCCTAGCCCTTCCAGTTTAGGACCAATTAGTTTAATTGTTGCCATGAATTTTACTTTTGCACTTATGACAGCGCTATGACTAGGTCGGCTGTTATGTGGAGAGGCTGTCTGATACCTCAGCTGAGTCAGGCTGCGGTGTTGATTCGGTTGAAAAGTTTTAAAAATTCCTTGTATGTTTTCAGACATTTCTAGCCTTAAAGGGACACTGAACCCAAATTTTTTCTTTTGTAATTCAGAAAGAGCATGCAATTTTAAGCAACTTTCTAATTTACTCCTATTATCAATTTTTATTCGTTCTCTTGCTATCATTATTTGAAAAAGAAGGCATCTAAGCTTTTTTTTGTTTCAGTACTCTGGACAGCACTTTTTTATTGGTGGATGAATTTATCCACCAATCAGCAAGGACAACCCAGGTTGTTCACCAAAAATGGGCCGGCATCTAAACTTACATTCTTGCATTTCAAATAAAGATACCAAGAGAATTAATAAATTTTGATAATAGGAGTAAATTCGAAATTTGCTTAATATTTCATGCTCAATCTGAATCATGAAATAAAATTTTTGTGTACAGTGTCCCTTTAAGTAAAGTAAACAAATTTCACTTTAACATTTAAAGAGACAGTGACTTGTTGTTTAGAAAAAAAAAAGTGTTTTATTTCATTTTTTTTTTGGCCATATGTGAGTCAGATTGGTTCACCTCATTTAAAGGGACAGTCTACCATAGAATTGTTATTGTTTTAAAAGATAGATAATCCCTTTATTACCCATTCCCCAGTTTTGCATAACCAACACAATTATATTAATATACTTTTTACCTCTGCGATTACCTTGTATCTAAGAACCTTCTTCCAGCCCCCTGATCACATGACTGTAACTGTTCATTATCTATTGTCTTAAATTTAGCATTGTTTTGTGCTAGATCTTAAATAACCCCCTATGCCTGAACACAGTGTTATCTATATGGCCCACGTGTGCTTTCAATCTATTTGTGTTGAAAAGAGATTTAAAAAGCATGTGATAAGAGGCAGCCCTCAAAGGCTTAGAAATTAGCATATGAGCCTACCTATGTTTGGTTTAAACTAAGAATACCAAGAGAAAAAAGCAAATTTGATGATAAAAGTAAATTGGAAAGTTGATTAAAATTTAAAAGTCCTATCTGAATAATAAAAGTTCAATTTATACTAGACTGTCCCTTTTAAGTGAAGAGGTTCCACTTTAACATTTACAGAGACCGTGACATTTGTTATTTTAACAAAAGATTCAGTCTTATTTTTTTTTTTTGGCTATATGTGAGTCAGATTGGTTCACCTCATTTAAATGAAGAGGTTACATTTTAATATTTCAAGAGACAGTACTGTTTGTCATATGAACAAAGGTTTACGTCTCATTTAATTATCCTGCCATTTGTGAGTCAGATTGATAACGAGGTGTATATAAGAGTTTATGTAACACATGCAGTGCCCTGCGGTTTCTCTCCAACTCCACCTGGAGTTTCTGCGCAAGAGCTCACTTCCTTAAGGGTTATAGCGATCTCTATGCACAATAACATAACGTTTATTTTAGGTAGATTTTTAATAAAATAAACAAGGTCTGGAATGTATTGAGTCTCTGATGACCAGATGACCCATCAGCAAGATGAAGCTGAGGGGTAGATAGGTCTGGCAATGTTTCCGTGCTAATTTACCTTTTTGTCTGCACACAAGGATGTAAAATTTACCTTTGGAAAATTTAAAAAGACAGTGACACTTTTTATGTATTAATATTCGTTAAAGAATTCCAGCTGTTTCTCTGTGTAATTCATCCTTTGTGACACAGGATGGGCCTGGGGATCCTTCTTGGGGTCTCTTGTCCTAGGCTTGGAGACCATTGGGGTACTTCCAGTCTTCCATTTTTTATTTCCGGAGAGATCTTTATCTGATAAAGGTAGAAAAACTTTAGTTTTTCTAAGGTGTATACTTCCTGGGAGCCTAGTGACGTGGGTCAAGATATGACACAAATTCTCCTAAGGTGTCCCTAAGAATTTATGGCTCTCATGCAGTGCCTTGCATTCTTCTCTCACTCCACTTGGAGTTAAAGGGACAGTCAACACCAGAATTGTTGTTTTAAAAGATAGATAATCCTTTTATTACCCATTCCCCAGTTTTGCACAGCCACCACAGTTATATTAATATACTTTTTACCTCTGTGATTACCTTGTATCTAAGCATCTTCTGACAGCCCCCTCTATTGACTTTTATTGACTAATTTTAGCCAATTAGTGCAGTGTCTGCCACAATCCACGGGCGTGCTCACAATGTTATCTATATGGCTTACAGGAACTAGCTCTCCCCTGCTGTGAAAAGCAAATACAAAAGCATGTTATTAGAGGCAGCCTTCAAGGGCTTAGAAATTATCATATGAGCCTTCCTAGGTTTAGCTTTCAACTAAGAATACCAAGAGAACAAAGCAAAATGGGTGATAAAAGTAAATTGGAAAGCTGTTTAAAATTACATTCTCTATTTGAAACATGAAAGTTATTTTTGGACTTGACTGTCCCTTTAAGTTGCATTATTGCATAATCTGTTTTTACATGTTCTAGGGGAAAAGTGCAAGAGGTCATTTCTTTCTGAATTATGTTATTGATCCAGTTTTCATGAATGTTTCTTCCCTGTGAGGAAGATACTTCAGTAGTATCGCATAGGGAATTGTCAGTCTCTGATGAGGTAATTCCTTTATCTGATGCTAGTTTTATTTTTCTTCATTTTTAGGTCAATTCCTCCATTGGAGAGATTGTCTACTTAAAGGAGGTTTTTAGCTTTTTTGGGTTTTCCTGACACCAGTAGGCTATATTAATATTGTGATGTGCCCTTCATGGTAGAAGTACTTTCTGTACTAGATAGGGCTATAGAGTTTACTCCCTTTGTCTCTTTATTTTAGAAGATACTCAGGGGGATTAAGAATTTACACGCCAACCAAGGGGGCTTGTGTCCTTTCAATGCATTGACAGAGAAGCATATTTTTAGAGGTGCTATTCGCAGGTGGATAGTAGTCCCTTTAATAATCCTATGGTTAAGAGTCAGAATGGGGAGATATCTCAGTGGTAGTCCATTTGACTGCAAATCAAGGGGTTCCTGGTCCAGATCCAGGGGACCTCTTTGCTAAAAAGGAGTGTACTGTAAACACTAAAAATATCAGCAGCCAGCTGTTGTAACCTTATGGTTAGCTTAGCTATCTAGCGAGTGAAAGTTTTGCTATTAGAAACCAGCTGCGGCTATTTCAGGAATAGGCTCCTTTCTATTCAGAAGAGTAAAAAGGATGTATGATATGATTTTTTTTTTTTTTTTTTTTTTTTTTTTTTTTTACAAATTTCTGGTAAAATCCTTCCACTCTTTTTTTCACCAAGTGGAAACCGTTTTAAGTCTTTCTGGAAGCCCTATCCGGTTCAGCAAGTTTTTTCTGTACTTGTCTAGTCCTTCAGTCCACTTTTTGGCCGTTAGTGGATAAATGCATGGAGTTAACTGGACTGATGGTGGCCGCAATCGGCATCTTTCCGTTTGCATAGCTCTGCAGTTAAGCATGCTAAGGCATTGGAACGGGGATTAGGTAGACTTGCCTCCTCGTTTAATTCTGGAGAGGAGACAAAGGACTTTCTTCATTGGGGGTTGTCTCTGGATCATCTCTCCCAGGGATCCTGCTTTTGCAGGCCTTCTAGGATGATTGGGTCAACAAACACCAGCCTTCTAGGTGAGTAGCAGCTGGGGTTCCCTACAGGTTCAGGGAATTTACTATAAACATCCTAGAACTGAGAACAAGCTTTAAAGCTCTTCTGGCCTGGCTCCTGCTAGCCTCTCTACCGTTTATCAGGTTCCAATCGGACAACATAACTTCGGTGGCTTACGTCAATCGCCAGGACGGAACGAGAAGTTCCTTAGCGATGAAGGTAACCAAAAGTATCGAGCGGGCAGAGGCCCGCTCTTGTATATCGACAATCCATATTCCAGGGGCGGTCAACTGGATCTTTAATCCGGGGGAGTGGGATCTCCATCCGGAAGTGTTCATATGGAGTCTAACCGGTATTACATTTCATGGCATCCCGAGGGCTACCAGGATACGGGTCGAGGTTCAGGGCTCCTAGGTGGAGTTAATAGATGCTCTGGCGGTCCCTTGGACCGTCAGTATAGCATACCTATTTATTATGTTTGCTCTTCTTCCTAGGGTCATTGCTCGAATCACACAGGAGAGGGTTTCGGTGATCCTCATAGCTCCGGCATGGCCTCGCAGGATTTGACATGCGGATCTGGCAGAGATGGCATCTCTACCTCCTTTCAGACTTCCGTGGAGGAAGGACCTTTTGATTCTGGGCCCAAATCTAGTTTCTTTGAAGCTGACTGCTTGGAGATTGAACGCTTAGTTTTTCTCCAAGCGGGGATTTTCTGATTTGGTCACAGAGGCCATGATTCAGGCTCGTAAGCCTGTGTCTAGAAGGATTTTCCATAAGATTTGATGTAAATCTCTCTTTTGGTGTGAATTTAAGGGATACTCGGAGTATAGTTTGAATTCCTAGAATTAGTTTTTTTTCTCCTAGAGGGTTGGAGAAGGGTTTATCTATTTTGTTTCAATACGTCTGAAGGATGTTCCAGATGTACAATCTTTTGGTCAGGCCTTGGTCAGAATCAGGTCTGTGTTCAAATCAGTTACTCTTCTTTGGAGTTTTAACTTAGTTCTCAGAGTTCTTCAGGGGGCTCTGTTTGAACCTATGCATTCCTTGGATATTACATTGTTATCTTGGAAAGTTTTATTTCTTTTTACTTTTTCTTCTGCTCGAAGAGTGTCAGAGCTCTTGATGTTGCAGTATGCGTCTCCTTATCTTTTCTCAGATAAGGTAGTTTTATGTACTAAACTAGGATTTCTTCCTAAGGTTGTTTCTGTTCCGAACATTTCTCAGGAGATTGTTATTCCTTCCTTGTGTCCTAATCCTTCTTTTCAGAAAAAAAAGGAATTCTACATATTTTTGATGTGGTCCGTACTATAACGTTTTATCTACAGACAACTAAAAATTTTTGTCAGTCTTCTTCTTTGTTTGTATTTGTCTCAGGACATTCATTATGCATCTGAGTCTGATGGACAGCAGCCTCCCAAGACAGTTACGTCTCATTCCATGGGGGGGGTTGTTTTCCTCATGGGCATTCAGAAATGAAGCTGCAACTTGATCTTCTCTTCACACTTTTTTGTCTCGGCTGATGCCGCTTTTGGGAGAAAGGTTCTTCAAGCAGTGGTGCCTTCAGTTTAGGTTTCCTGTCTTGTCCCTCCCCGTATCATCTGTGTACTCTAGCTTGGATATTGGATCCCATTAGTAATTAAGATGATGTGTGGACTCATCATGTCTTAAAGAAAATTTATGCTTACCTGATAATACATTTTTATTTCTTTTTTGACACGATGAGTCCACTGCTCGTGTTGTGGTTTTTGTTTTTTGTAAACTTCAGACACCTCTGCACCTTGGCTTTTCCTTTCTCTTCCTAACTTCGGTCGAATGACTGGAGTGGGAGGGAAGGGAGGAGCTATTTAACAGCTCTGCTGTGGTGCTCTTTGCCTCTTCCTGCTGACCAGGAGGTGAATATCCCATTAATAATTAAGATGATCCGTGGACTCATCGTGTCAAAAAATAAATAAATTTATCAGGTAAACATAAATTTTCTTTTTTTAAAATACTATTAAAAACAGGGGCACTTTCATTCATGAAAGTTTACATTGAAGCCGTTCTTTTAGAATACCTTTTATTCCTAGCAAGCGTGGAACACCGCAGCAGTGATTCCTCCGCCCCCCAGGACGTCTCTTCATCAGAAATGGCGACACCGGCTTCCTCCAATCATGGCGCAGCATCAAGCAATGTTTGCTCCGGGGGGGGAGCCGGATTCGTAATTTCTGACGTAAGTATAGAACTTTCAGTATAGGCAAATTTAGCTATTTCTAATGCCGATATAAAGGTAAAGGAGCTCTCATTTTAACAATTTAATACACTCCAGTAGGTAAATTTAGTGTAACTGTCCCTTTAATTCCCTGTGACACCCATAACCTGACCTGACAATTAGGCATAGGAAAATGGATGCTTCTTTTTCATCCGAATGTGGAAATCTAGATCTCAGTGTTTTGCACTTTCACAAAAAGAAATCTGGCTCTAAAAAGGGCCAAATGCCACAAGCTGCTTCCACCTTCTGCTTTAGAATACTAACGTAGCATCTGAATACACATGTCTACTGACAATCGCTGGTCCACAATGAGAATGAGCATGTTCCACAATATAAATATACTGATCTAGCTTAATATGAAACCACCTGCACTACCTAATGATGATGCTTAGTTTCTGACAAGTAAATTGATACTGCTTATCTGAGCAGTCCACTTTATAATTTAGTGTGGTGTGTCTAGAATGTAATAACAACCTGCATTATTTTATAATATTGTGTATCCAGTCTATAAACGCAAGCATTGTTTGGTTACTCTCTCCTTTCCTTTACAGGGATTGCAGCCATATCTTCTTGGCCTACTTTCCATATATAAAATATTCTGTCCAGAACTTGTCTCACTTTCTCTGCCTAGGAGACATAAGGTAAGATGGCAATCAGAAAGCATTGATAGCTTTGTTAAAGTAGTTTGCCCCAGGTCTGAAGGGGTTATAGCGTACATGAATTAGTATTGAGAAAAACAGCAAGGCCTGAAAACATTCACTTTTTGTATTTTTTGGTAAACTGACATTTGTTGCTAACGTGATGGTAAACTTTCCCCTTTTGTATAAAACGATCTGAAATGTTAGCGACATTTTAGATGGTTTAATTCATCAGTTGCAATGAAGATACACTATAACTTACTTTTTTTTATTATAATCATGAAAATCAAATACCCTGTGCTCCAGCCGCGTACTTCTGAAGTATGTTTTTTTTTTCTTCATGAGCAATCGGTTTGAACTGTTCTCAAATTGGTCCCCTAGCCACAAAAGAAAAAAAATGTGTGTTTGTTCACCTTATGGCTAGAGTGCAGATTGGAGAACAGTTCAAACCGTTAGGCCACAAAAAAAAAATTACTTCTTAAGTGGGCGCCCGGAGAGCAGGATATTTTCAATTTCATTGCTGCATTAAAAAGTAAGTAAAGTGTATCTTCATTACAACTAAATGAATTAAACTCCATCTAAAAGATTGCTAATATTCCGGATCTCTTTATACAAAGGGGAAGTGGTTTTAGTGTGGGGTAAGCTTTGGCCAAGGATCTATAGTGATGTTTGTTAGTAAAGTGCATGAGAAGAGCGCCACAATGTTGGCTAAAGGGTATAAATGAAACTGTAAATGCAATATATCAATAAAACAATATATAAATTTGATAGGAAACATATAGCAATTGTTTATTACACAAATGAGACAATAAATAAAAATATGCACAAATATAAAAAAAATCAAAGGGATCCCAATAAGAGAAGTAAATGTATGAAATGTCAATATAAAAACAAACGGCAGAAAAAAATATGTTTAGTCCAAAGGGCAGTCCGTGTGAAAAAGTAATAGTGATGTTCCTGATAAAAAGAGAAAAAGATGGTATATCCAGAAAAAAAATACGTCGGTGGGAGAAAAAATACATTTATATATCTATCCGAGAAGAAGGGAAAAAATTGCAATAGTCTTAATGTGAATCCTAACTACATGTATCCATAAAGAAAAAAGATGAAAAAATAAATAAATATATCTATATGTATATCTATATCTCCACAAATACAGCTATAGGTGTTCTCCAGTGAAGTGTGTATTTCTGAAAAAATACAGAAAAACATGTCTATCACAACGGCGCTATAAGTGCAAAGTAAGTCCTTCTTACCAAAATGTCAGATGAGCACTCTTAATGGCAAGCCAACGCGTTTTGGTCCTTAAACACGACTAAAAGAGTGCTAGTACGTTCCACCTTTAACCCTTAAGTGACCATTTTTCAATTTCCTTGCCACTAAGGACCAGGGCTATTTTTACATTTTTGCTGTCTTTGTGTTTAGCTGTAATTTTCCTCTTACTCATTTACTGTACCCACACATATTATATACTGTTTCTCTTGCCATTAAATGGACTTTTTTTTTAAAGATACCACTATTTTCATCATATCTTATAAATTTACTATAATTTTGTTTATAAAATATGATGAAAAAATTTAAAAACACACTTTTTCTAACTTTGACCCCCAAAATCTGTTACACATCTACAACCACCAAAAAACACCCATGCTAAATAGTTTCTAAATTTTGTCCTGAGTTTAGAAATACCCAATTTTTTACATGTTCTTTACAAGTTATAGAGCAATAAGTACAAGTAGCACTTAACTATTTCCAAACCATTTTTTTTTTCAAAATTAGTGCTAGTTATATTGTAACGTTGATATCTGTCAGGAATCCTAAATAACCCTTCACATCTGTATATATGTATTTTCTCTTGTTAAGTGTATCCAGTCCACGGATCATCCATTACTTGTGGGATATTCTCCTTCCCAACAGGAAGTTGCAAGAGAATCACCCACAGCAGAGCTGCTATATAGCTCCTCCCCTCACTGCCATATCCAGTCATTCTCTTGCAACTCTCAACAAAGATGGAGGTAGTAAGAGGAGAGTGGTGTATTATAGTTAGTTTTTCAACTTCAATCAAAAGTTTATTATTTTTAAATGGTACCGAAGTGTACTATTTTATCTCAGGCAGCATTAGAAGAAGAATCTGCCTGCTGTTTCTATGATCTTAGCAGAAGTAACTAAGATCCACTGCCGTTCTCACATATTCTGAGGAGTGAGGTAACTTCAGAGGGGGAATGGCGTGCAGGTTATCCTGCAATAAGGTATGTGCAGTTAACATATTTCTAGGGATGGAATTTGCTAGAAAAATGCTGCTGATACCGGATTAATGTAAGTTAAGCCTAAATACAGTGATTTAATAGCGACTGGTATCAGGCTTATTACCAGAGATACATACTCTTATAAAAATGCAATATAAAACGTTTGCTGGCATGTTTAATCGTTTTTATATATGCTTGGTGATAAAACTTATTGGGGCCTAGTTTTTTTTCCCACATGGCTGGCTTGATTTTTGCCTAGAAACAGTTTCCTGAGGCTTTCCACTGTTGTAATATGAGTGGGAGGGGCCTATTTTAGCGTTTTTCTGCACTGCTAAAATTACAGACAGAGACACTCAGCTTCCCTCTGCATGATACAGGACATCTCTGAAGGGTTCAAAAGGCTTCAAAAGTCGTGTTTGAGGAGGGTAACAACCACAGTAGACCTGTGGCAGTTGTTGTGACTAGTTTTAAAAACGTTTTTTTCATTTATTATTCCGTTTTTGGTATTAAGGGGTTAATCATCCATTTGCAAGTGGGTGCAATGCTCTGCTAACTTGTTACATACACTGTAAAAATTTCGTTAGTGTAACTGCCTTTTTTCACTGTTATTTCAAATTTTGACAAAATTTGTTTTTCTTAAAGGCACAGTAACGTTTTTTTATATTGCTTGTTAACTTGATTTAAAGTGTTTTCCAAGCTTGCTAGTCTCATTGCTAGTCTATACAAACATGTCTGACACAGAGGAAAATACTTGTTCATTATGTTTAAAAGCCATGGTGGAGCCCCATAGGAGAATGTGTACTAAATGTATTGATTTCACCTTAAACAGTAAAGATCAGTCTTTATCTATAAAAGAATTGTCACCAGAGGGTTCTGTCGAGGGGGAAGTTATGCCGACTAACTCTCCCCACGTGTCGGACCCTTTGCCTCCCGCTCAAGGGATGCACGCTAATATGGCGCCAAGTACATCAGGGACGCCCATAGCGATTACTTTGCAGGACATGGCTGTGATTATGGATAATACCCTGTCAGCGGTATTAGCCAGATTGCCTGAATTAAGAGGCAAGCGCGATAGCTCTGGGGTAAGACGAGATACAGAGTGCGTAGATGCTGTAAGAGCCATGTCTGATACTGCGTCACAATATGCAGAACCTGAGGACGGAGAGCTTCAGTCTGTGGGTGACATCTCTGACTTGGGGAAACCTGATTCTGAGATTTCTAATTTTAAATTTAAGCTTGAGAACCTACGTGTATTGTTTGGGGAGGTGTTAGCTGCTCTGAATGACTGTGACACAATTGCAGTGCCAGGGAAATTGTGTAGACTGGATAAATATTATGCAGTGCCGGTGTGTACTGATGTTTATCCAATACCTAAAAGGTTTACAGAAATTATTAGTAAGGAGTGGGATAGACCCGGTGTGCCGTTTCCCCCCCCCCCCCTCCTATATTTAGAAAAATGTTTCCCATAGACTCCACTACACGGGACTTATGGCAGACGGTACCTAAGGTGGAGGGAGCAGTTTCTATTTTAGCAAAGCGTACCACTATCCCAGTTGAGTACAGTTGTGCTTTTTCAGATCCAATGGATAAAAAATTGGAGGGTTACCTTAAGAAAATGTTTATTCAACAAGGTTTTATTTTACAGCCCCTTGCATGCATTGCGCCTGTCACTGCTGCTGCGGCATTCTGGTTTGAGGCCCTGGAAGAGGCCATCCATACAGCTCCATTGACTGAAATCATTGACAAGCTTAGAACACTTAAGCTAGCTAACTCATTTGTTTCTGATGCCATTGTTCATTTGACTAAACTAACGGCTAAGAATTCCGGATTCGCCATCCAGGCGCGTAGGGCGCTATGGCTTAAATCCTGGTCAGCTGATGTGACTTCAAAGTCTAAATTACTCAACATTCCTTTCAAGGGGCAGACCTTATTCGGGCCTGGTTTGAAAGAAATTATTGCTGACATTACTGGAGGTAAGGGTCATACCCTTCCTCAGGACAGGGCCAAATCAAGGGCCAAACAGTCTAATTTTCGTGCCTTTCGAAATTTCAAGGCAGGTTCAGCATCAACTTCCTCTGCTTCAAAACAAGAGGGAACTTTTGCTCAATCTAACCAGTCCTGGAACAAAGGCAAGCAGGCCAGAAAGCCTGCTGCTGCCTCCAAGACAGCATGAAGGAACGGCCCCCTATCCAGCAACGGATCTAGTAGGGGGCAGACTTTCTCTCTTCGCCCAGGCGTGGGAAAGAGATGTTCAGGATCCCTGGGCGTTGGAGATCATATCTCAGGGATATCTTCTGGACTTCAAAGCTTCTCCTCCACAGGGGAGATTTCACCTTTCAAGATTATCTGCAAACCAGATAAAGAACGAGGCATTCCTACGCTGCGTGCAAGACCTCCTAGTAATGGGAGTGATCCATCCAGTTCCGCGGACGGAACAAGGACAGGGTTTTTATTCAAATCTGTTTGTGGTTCCCAAAAAAGAGGGAACCTTCAGACCAATTTTGGATCTAAAGATCTTAAACAAATTCCTCAGAGTTCCATCTTTCAAAATGGAAACTATTCGGACCATCTTACCCATGACCCAAGAGGGTCAGTACATGACCACAGTGGACTTAAAGGATGCCTACCTTCACATTCTGATTCACAAGAATCATCATCGGTTCCTGAGATTTGCCTTTCTAGACAGGCATTACTAATTTGTAGCTCTTCCCTTCGGGTTGGCTACAGCCCCAAGAATTTTTACAAAGGTTCTGGGCTCTCTTCTGGCGGTTCTAAGACCGCGAGGCATAGCCATGGCTCCTTATCTAGACGACATCCTGATACAGGCGTCAAGCTTTCAAATTGCTAAGTCTCATACAGAGATAGTTCTGGCATTTCTGAGGTTGCATGGGTGGAAAGTGAACGAAGAAAAGAGTTCTCTATCTCCTCTCACAAGGGTTTCCTTCCTAGGGACTCTTATAGATTCTGTAGAAATGAAAATTTACCTGACAGAGTCCAGGTTATCAAAACTTCTAAATGCTTGCCGTGTTCTTCGCTCCACTCCGCGCCCTGCGGTGGCTCAGTGCATGGAGGTAATCGGCTTAATGGTAGCGGCAATGGACATAGTGCCATTTGCGCGCCTGCATCTCAGACCGCTGCAATTATGCATGCTCAGTCAGTGGAATGGGGATTACACAGATTTGTCCCCTCTACTAAATCTGGATCAGGAAACCAGAGATTCTCTTCTCTGGTGGTTTTCTCGGGTCCACCTGTCCAAGGGTATGACCTTTCGCAGACCAGATTGGACGATTGTAACAACAGATGCCAGCCTTCTAGGTTGGGGTGCAGTCTGGAACTCCCTGAAGGCTCAGGGATCGTGGACTCAGGAGGAGAAACTCCTCCCAATAAATATTCTGGAGTTAAGAGCAATATTCAATGCTCTTCTAGCTTGGCCTCAGTTAGCAACCCTGAGGTTCATCAGATTTCAGTCGGACAACATCACGACTGTGGCTTACATCAACCATCAAGGGGGAACCAGGAGTTCCCTAGCGATGATAGAAGTCTCCAAGATAATTCGCTGGGCAGAGTCTCACTCTTGCCACCTATCAGCAATCCATATCCCAGGTGTAGAGAACTGGGAGGCGGATTTTCTAAGTCGTCAGACTTTTCATCCGGGGGAGTGGGAACTCCATCCGGAGGTGTTTGCTCAATTGGTTCATCATTGGGGAAAACCAGAACTGGATCTCATGGCGTCTCGCCAGAACACCAAGCTTCCTTGTTACGGATCCAGGAGCGACGATGATAGATGCTCTAGCAGCTCCTTGGTTCTTCAACCTGGCTTATGTGTTTCCACCGTTTCCTCTGCTCCCTCGACTGATTGCCAAAATCAGACAGGAGAGGCCATCGGTGATTCTGATAGCGCCTGCGTGGCCACGCAGGACCTGGTATGCAGACTTAGTGGACATGTCATCCTTTCCACCATGGACTCTGCCTCTGAGACAAGACCTTCTCATACAAGGTCCTTTCAATCATCCGAATCTAATTTCTCTGAGACTGACTGCATGGAGATTGAACGCTTGATTCTATCAAAGCGTGGCTTCTCCGAGTCAGTCATTGATACCTTAATACAGGCACGAAAGCCTGTCACCAGGAAAATCTATCTCAAGATATGGCGTAAATATCTTCATTGGTGTGAATCCAAGAATTACTCATGGAGTAGGGTTAGGATTCCTAGGATATTGTCCTTCCTCCAAGAGGGTTTGGACAAAGGATTATCAGCTAGTTCTTTAAAGGGACATATTTCTGCTCTGTCTATTCTTTTACACAAGCGTCTGGCAGAAGTTCCAGACGTTCAGGCATTTTGTCAGGCTTTAGTTAGAATTAAGCCTGTGTTTAAACCTGTTGTTCCTCCATGGAGCTTAAACTTGGTTCTTAAAGTTCTCCAAGGAGTTCCGTTTGAACCCCTTCATTCCAATGATATCAAACTTTTATCTTGGAAAGTTCTGTTTTTGATGGCTATTTCCTCGGCTCGGAGAGTCTGAGTTATCTGCCTTACAATGTGATTCTCCTTATCTGATTTTCCATTCAGATAAAGTAGTTCTGCGTACAAAACCTGGGTTTTTACCCAAGGTGGTTTCTAACAAGAATATCAATCAAGAGATTGTTGTTCCATCATTATGTCCTAATCCTTCTTCAAAGAAAGAACGTCTTTTGCATAATCTAAACGTAGTCCGTGCCTTGAAGTTTTACTTACAAGCTATTAAAGATTTTCGTCAAACATCTAACCTGTTTGTTGTTTACTCTGGACAGAGGAGAGGTCAAAAGGCCTCGGCAACCTCTTTCTTTTTGGCTTCGCAGTATAATCCGTTTAGCCTATGAGACTGCTGGACAGCAGCCCCCTGAAAGGATTACAGCTCATTCCACTAGAGCTGTGGCTTCCACCTGGGCTTTTAAAAATGAGGCTTCTGTTGAACAGATTTGCAAGGCTACGACTTGGTCTTCGCTTCATACCTTTTCCAAATTTTACAAATTTGATACTTTTGCTTCTTCGGAGGCTGTTTTTGGGAGAAAGGTTCTACAGGCAGTGGTTCCTTCTGTTTAAGTTCCTGCCTTGTCCCTCCCATCATCCGTGTACTTTAGCTTTGGTATTGGTATCCCACAAGTAATGGATGATCCGTGGACTGGATACACTTAACAAGAGAAAACATAATTTATGCTTACCTGATAAATTTATTTCTCTTGTAGTGTATCCAGTCCACGGCCCGCCCTGTCATTTTAAGGCAGGTCTAAATTTTAATTAAACTACAGTCACCACTGCACCCTATGGTTTCTCCTTTCTCGGCTTGTTTCGGTCGAATGACTTGATATGGCAGTGAGGGGAGGAGCTATATAGCAGCTCTGCTGTGGGTGATCCTCTTGCAACTTCCTGTTGGGAAGGAGAATATCCCACAAGTAATGGATGATCCGTGGACTGGATACACTACAAGAGAAATAAATTTATCAGGTAAGCATAAATTATGTTTTTTTTAGTAGACAACCCAAAGTATTGATCTAGGCCCATTTTGGTATATTTATTGCCACCATTTCACCGCCAAATGCGATCAAATAAAAAAAAATCAAAACCTTTTTCACAAACTTGATTTCTCACTGAAATTATTTACAAACAGCTTGTGCAATTATGGCACAAATGGTTGTAAATGCTTCGCTGGGATCCCCTTTGTTCAGAAATAGCATATATATTTGGCTTTGGCATTGCTTTTTGGTAATTAGAAGGCCACTAAATGCCGCTGTGCACCACACTTGTATTATGCCCAGCAGTTAAGGGGTTCATTTTAGCTTTAGTGTAGAGATCAGCCTCCCACCCGACGCAGCTCTCTTTCCTCCCCCACCTCACAATTGTCACTGCCATCTTAAGTACTGACAGAAAGTCTGCCAGTACTAAAATAAAAGCTTTTTTTTTTTTCTTATATTTATTTTGCAGTGTTGGATCCCCCAACAGCTCTCTAACCCTCCCCCCTCTATTTGCCGCCAATTTTTCTGTAGTGTAGCTGCCCCCCCTCAATACCCCCCCCCCCCCACTCCTAGATCCCTTTCCCAACATATATTTCCCTCTCCCTCCCTCCCATACAGTCTTCGGTCTCGCACGCTGCCAGCCACTCGTGCACACTTCAGGATCCCGATCTGCCTCCATCAATGGGCCGCCCACCCTCCTCCCTGCTATGGCTCCCACCCCCCAACGATCGGCACCATCACTGGCCGATGGTGAGAGGGCATCACTGCAATACCCTGAAAGGGATCACGATCGCTTCCAGCGCTTGGAACCCCTGAGGACGTGCCAGGCACGTCCTTGGTAATTAAGGACTGTTTTTTGTAGGACGTGCCTGGCACGTCCTCGGTCGTTAAGGGGTTAAACTTCCTGTTAACAACACTAAAACCGGAAGTGATGTCATTTCTGCTATTAGACAATACATCATATCCGGATACGCGCTAAGGATATTGGGATTTGTAGTGCTAGCCACATTTGTCTAAAGAAGTTTTAAGTAGACTCCAAGAAATTCAGTTGAATAATTACTCTCTCATGCACTTTAGTATTTTTAAATCCTTTTTAGAGGAGCTTGTGTTTTACATGTCTTTTGGCGCTATAATAACACTATCTCTATTCTAGTACTAATGTTTGTTTTTGGCCAAGACTCTGTAACAGTGATGTTTTAGTGATGTTTGTTACTGGCCAAGACTCTGTAACAGAGATTATTGGTGGAAATGTTAGGATATCTACTGTTGTCAATAGAATCGATCTTGCTTTGGGTAATGTTACTTTTTTTTTTAACAGACCTATTTTAAGGAGTCTCATGTACTATGGAGATCTGAGCTGAGGGCAATTAGCAAGAGGAATGCTGGAGACCCTATGGGTGATCACATGCTGATTCTGGGAAACAATGGATATTCTCAAAACCCGAGCCGGAAGAGGGTAAATGTTACAGCCAATATTTGTGTGAGGATTAGGCAAGGCTGGCACTAATAATATTGCCTGGACCTTGGTTTTCAAAGCTGCATGTGTGAGGAGTGTGCTAGCATAATAAACATTTTAAACCCTGGTAATGTCATAATCATGTACTCCAACTGGAGACTGCAGAAATGGCTACTATGTTTTTGATTGAAATAGATGCTTTAGAAAGGGCTTCCAGTGATGGAAGGTATTTAAAGTCTATACCCTCCCTGAATTGTGCGCTGACCAAAAACAGAGGGGCTATAGATCCTGAATTATGAGAGAGTACAGCCTTCAAAATAGTTTGTAAAATAAATGCTGGCACATTAAACTCAAACCAATTATGTTTTACAAATGAGCCACCATGTAAATGTATAAACCTTATTTTTTTTTTTTTCATGCAAAATTATTTTTAAATTAAAGTGGTTTGTTTTTTATTTTTGAAACTAATAGGAAGTGCATTTTTATGCACAGCTTGTCTTTGGGACTGAAATTTATTGGCCGACTAGGGACAAGGACACATCCAGCAAGCATGAATATTCTTTTCATGGACAGGGGCATCCATTTAAAAAATAAAAGTAAAATGCCTTTTTAGTTGCAAGAAAGTAAACGACAAATATCTTCATAAGTCCTATTTAATTTTAAAGGAAGTATCTACTTGAACATTTTTATTGTTTAAAAAGATGGATAATTCCTTTATTACCCATTTTGCATAACCAACACTGTTCTATAAATACACTTTTCTTTCCATGAGGCAGGGAGAGTCCACAACTTCTTTCCTTACTGTATCAGCCAAAGGCTTAAGTGTCGGAAGATTCAGATAGTCCTTAATGGGTATGTTCCCTTCAAGAGAGGACTGGAGTTTTAAGTAATCCATATAAACCTCTCAGTGAGATTATTGATGAAAGTTAGAGTCTGGAGATGCAGGGGAAAGTTTTTCTGCGAAACCATCCAGACTATCGAACAACTCCTGAGCATTCATTGTTAACGAGTTACACTGCTTTATTCAACAAAGAGTAGCTGAAATTCAAAGAATATATATATTGCTATTTTTAAGCCTTGTCTAATAAGTTATGGGCCAAAAAAATAGTTGTGCTTAGGCATAAACAACTGTTTTGTTAAAGGGACAGTCAACACCAGAATTTTTGTTGTTTAAAAAGAAAGATAATCCCTTTATTACCCATTCCCCAGTTTTGCATATCCAACACAGTTATAATAATACACGTTTTACCTCTGTAATTATCTTGTATCTAAGCCTCTGCTGACTGCCCCCTTATTTCAGTTCTTTTGACAAACATGCAGTTTAGCCAATCAGTGCTCACTCCTAGGTCACTTTACGTGCATGCGCTCAATGTTATCTATATGAAACATGTGAACTTATGCCCTCTAGTGGTCAAAATGTATTCAGATTAGAGGCTGTCTTCAAGGTCTAAGAAATTTGCATATGAACCTCCTAAGTTTAGCTTTCAACTAAGAATACCAAGAAAACAAAGCAAAATTGGTGATAAAAGTGAATTGGGAAGTTGTTTAAAATTGCATGCCCAGGGCTCTAGGTTTCCGGGGGAGGAGCCCAGGTGTGAGGACGCACGCTGCACCTGTGCTGATTTATCCACCCTACAAGCTCTTGGCGAGTATCTCTCAACTAAAACCATTAACCTTGGGCGGCTTGTCTAGCGTGAAAACACACCGCAACTGGAACCCTGCTAGTGCCAAGACATTGCACTATAGCTGCACGTTGCAGCAAATGGAAGCTTCCCTGCGGCACTAAGCACTTCTTTTAAAGTACTTAAGTAACCTGGCAAACAAATTACTGGAAAGGTTCAAAGTGCCTGCATACATTTCAAAGTACTAATAAGCACCTTCAACACTGGCTCGTTATTATCCCTGGTGAGAGACATTCTGCTCCTGGCTATCAGCCTAAGTCTTTCTACACAGACTGACCTGCTCTTTGAGAATTCTCACAAGTGGTTGCAGATGACTTGGATCGAGGCGGACGGAGTCCGCTGAAGTTGTCCGGGACCGGACGCTCCTACCTGATAGTGTCTCTGATACGACTCTACTGTTTCCTGGTCCCTCCTTCTTCACCGTCTGCAGGTGAGACCGGGCGGTGCGTTCCTTGGCGGGCTTCAACTCTACCTCGGCTCCCTTAACCTGTCTTTACTGAGAAGCAGAGAGCCTATTGATCCTTGGTTCAAGGCAGGCAGTACCTTCCGTCCTTTCTGGTGACCCCTCCCACCGATGCTGCGAGAGGGGTAAGGATTTCTCCTACATGCCTGGCCTTGCTGTGCTCGATGGACGCTCCCCACAATACACCCCACAGTGAGCTCTAGATACCATACCAGCGAGATCATAACTGGTGTCTCATTGTCTAAAGGACGTTCCCCCCCTCCACCGGTGCTGCGCAGGGGGGACAGCTCATGAGGAAGATCCTGATTCTACCACCACCAATTCAATGCCCAGAGATGGAGTCGGTAAAGTAGCTAATTAATTTGCTGCTATTTTTTTCTTACTGCTGTATAAATTTACTGGACATTCTGACTTACCAATATATGGACAAATACTTATTGTGCAAAATATCCTTATATAAAAATGGATGTTCTTTCTTTTTTTTCATTATCTTCTATAATCTTTATATTTTCACAAATTTAAAAATATTCCTGAAAATAATTACAAGCCTGGTAAATACAGAAGGAATGTATAAAATACGAAAGAAATATATTTATAATTAGCTTACACATACTGTTTTTATACTCTGTGTTATTAACGGAATATAAACCTTTGTCTTATGTCACATAGCACAGTGATTACGAAAGGCCCTTAGTATAACTAGGGTCAAATATAAAGGCAAGATACACTTAGATATATAAATTGTTAGCCTTAAACTCTCAAACTAGTGCAAGTTAAGATACTCATAGAATAACAAATTTTAGGTTTGCATCTTGCACTTATGTAAGGTCAGAGAAAAAAATCTCTCCAAACAAGGTGGTTTCAGAAATACTACCAAAAGTATCAATTGAGTGAATACTAGCACCACTGATTCCTTTTCTTCACATGTTAGAGTAAATCCTGATACTAATTGAAGGTATAACCCCTAGGATTGTATCTCTTAGCTCTCAGGTTACAGAGATAGTTTAAAAAAGGGAAAAAAATATAGTAAATAAAAAATACCTTCAGTTCCCCTTCTGAAACTAATATTGCTACAAATAATCTAAGATTGTTGAAATCAAATGTCTGTCTACACAAATATTCATGGAAGGTGATACATTCTGAGCATATTAATTTCTATTACAGACAGTGGCTAATGGTTATTTATTTAGTTTAAAAGGCTCATTTAGACTTAACTAAGCTAAAGAGGTACAGGTTGCAAAAAGGTAGGAAAAAAAGAAAGAGAGAAAAAGATAGAGAATATATAACAGCGGTAAATTACAGATACCGAATCTCTTTTCATACTTTACATTCCGCCCATACACTAAATCCACCTTCACCTGTCTGTAGATAATTCACATCCTCACACAATCCTACACACCACACCCTCCCCCCCCCCGTTTTTTTTCTTCCTTTTTTTTTTTTTTTTTTTTTCCCCACGTAATAGGAGATTTTTTTTTCTTTTCTCCCTTCTCCTCTTCACTCACAGTCATAATTTCACACTTTTTTAGATTCACAATCACATGGATAAATTTATACATTCACACTCTAAAAACACACCTCCCCCAATGGCGGCCAAACCAAGAGACAAGCGGAACAAGGCTATTGCAGATCCACCCGCTGAATCGCTATCACATATAAGTAACACTCAATCACTACCTGAATCTATGGATATCCAGTCCTTAGTCCTCAGAATATCAGAAGCTCTCTCACCTAAATTCGAAATGTTAAGAAATGAGATTAAATCAGACATAACACATTTAACATCAGAAGTTAGACATTTCGCAAATAGGCTTACAGAGGCAGAACAAAGGATATCTGACCTAGAAGATAATATGATTGAATATAATGGCAAAACTGAAACCTCAAGTAACACCCTCTTAAAATTACAAAATAAAATTGAAGATCTAGAGAATCGGTCACGCAGGAACAATCTCAGAATAATAGGTGTCCCTGAGAATCAACATGAAGACCTATTTAAATTACTAACGGTAACAATCCCACAGCTTTTAAAGATCCCAGAGAACTTCCCTAAAACATTTATTGAAAGAGTACATAGAATTGGCCTCGGCCATCCTTCTAAGAATACCAGACCTAGGCCAATCATTGTTAGATTCCTAAACTACCAAGATAAACTCACATTTTTACAATCTTACCACAAATGTCAGCCCGTATTCCTAGAGGAAGTTAAAATCCTATTTTTTCAGGATTATTCAATTGAGACAGCTAATAAAAGACGGGAAATTACCCCACTGTGTACTAAGTTCATTCAACAGGGAATAAGGGCTAACATCTTGTACCCTGCTAAACTTAAGGTATGTGTAGAAAACCAATCAATTGTTTTTGATACTCCAGCTGAAGCTGGAAAATTCTATGCTGAAAAATTTGCTACAGATCAATAGATCATCATGTAAAGTAACGCCACAGTGATGTTGATTATTGTTTAACCATAAGTATGGATCCTTCCAAGAAGGGTAATGAGAGACTAGAAGGTTCTAGTTCTCTCAAACATGACTCCTTCCTCCCTCTAATCACTTTTTTTTTTTTTTTTTTTTTCTCTCCTTCTCTCTCCTTCCTCTTCTTTTTCTTCTTCTCCTTTCAATAAACAATGAACATGCCTAGTAGAGTTAAAATCACTTCATGGAACATAGGTGGCCTTACCTCCCCCATTAAAAGGAAAACTATATTAACCTACTTGAAAAGAATTAATACATCCATCGCATTCTTGCAAGAAACACACTTGAAAACTGAAGAGGTTCTCAAGCTCAAATCTACATGGGTTCAAGAGGTTTTTTTTTCTCCAAGTATTAGGAGGAAGGGGGGGGGGTCGCCATCCTAGTAAGTAAAAATATTAAGTATCAGGTAATACAAACAGAAAATGATTCTGAAGGGAGATTCATAATTTTAAAAATTAAAATTGATAACACACTATATACATTCTGTAACATTTATGCCCCAAATGTTTTTAATTTACCCTTCTGGGAAGTACTACAAGCTAGGCTCATGACGTGTGCTGAGGGATACCTGATAATGGGCGGAGATTTCAACATGACCCCCAAATGTCCCCTGGACAGGTTAAGACAGGATCGTGCGTTGAAAAAAACTAAAAGAGATAAACTAGAATCAAAACTTTTCTCTAGATTAATGTTAAATTTAAAAGTCCGGGATATATGGAGACTTCAAAATCCTAATTCTTGCGAAAACACGTGCCTCTCAAAAGCACATAAATCTCTCTCAAGGATAGACCTCCTCCTATTGGATGAGAGATTATGCAAATTACAGGTGCAGGCTCAAATACTTCCCATAGCTATCTCTGATCATGCTCCAATTTGTTTAGATCTTCAACCACAAAATTGTAGGCAAACAACTAGACGATTCTTTTTTCCAACATTTCTTGCCACAGATCTTAAATTTAAAAATTGGCTAGAAGCTAAATTTAAAGACTATGCTTCTTTGAATTATGAATACATCTCACAACCTCTATTATTCTGGGAGACGGCTAAGGCAGTACTAAGAGGCGAGATTATAGCATATAATGTAAATAGAACTAAAAAACTAAAGCAAAGAGAGGGGGACCTGGCACGAGCAGTTTCTAATGCATACAACCTCCACCTAATTCTAAATTCTCCACAGAGCTGGGCTAAATATACCTCGGCCTTACAAAATAGAGATTCCTTCCTGCTCTACAAAACAACGCAGAATGATGTCAAGATACAGTCAAAATTACATCGATTTGGGAACAAAACGGCAAAAATATTAGCAAAACTTCTTAAAACTGAAAAGGGACCTCAATCGATAGATTATATAAAGACAGGAGCTCAGACAGTCATTACGACTGAAGAGCTTCTACAACTTTTTGCTAAATATTACTCTGAATTATATTCTTTAAGGAAGTCCAACACACAGGCACGTGATAAATTCTGGAATGAAATTATCTTCCCCACTTTACATCCTGAAAAACTTCAGGACCTATATGCCCCAATCACTGAAACAGAAGTATCCAAAGCAATTCTAAAATTACCTCACAATAAAGCCCCAGGCCCAGACGCATTACCAAACGAATTTTACCAAGCTTTAAACATTACCATTACACCATATTTAACCATGTTATTCAATTCTCTATATATAGAGGGAGAGAACCCAACTCGTGCTTTTGCTGCGTCTTACACTACCCTAATATTAAAACCAGGGAAGGACCCAACAAAAGAGGAATCATATAGACCTATCGCATTACTCAATACCGACTATAAAATTTTAACTTCAATATTAGCACATAGACTCCAAACTATACTGCCCTCAATAATCCACATAGATCAAGCTGGGTTTATGCAGAATAGAAACTCTGCCTCAAAAATTCGCGAACTCTTTCTTCTTATTGATTTCTTTAGAGAGCAGGGGTCGCGGGGGGAGGGGGGAGGAGAGGACACCCCTGATAAGGCAATAATTTCAATAGATGCCCAAAAAGCCTTTGACTCAGTCCACCATGATCATCTTATTTATACTTTAAATAATTTTGGACTGAAAGAAAATTTTAGTAAGTTCGTTAGTAACCTATATCAAAATGCTACTACAAAGATAATGGTCAATGGAAATATGTCACAGGACATAGAATTACAACGCGGTACTAGACAGGGGTGCCCTCTCTCCCCCCTCCTCTTTGATCTTGCCATAGAGCCCTTTGCCATTCATATAAGACATCAAATTGAAGGGATAAGGGTAGGCAGGAAGGAATCTAAGATTGCTTTATATGCGGACGATGTCCTTATTTACATGTCTAACACAAAAGTAAATATACCTAAACTCTTAAATATAGTACAACAATTTGGGTCCTTTTCAGGTTATCAGGTCAATAATACAAAATCCGAATTATTCTGGATTACCCAGACAAAAGACTCATTGATAAAAATCCCTTTTCATATAGCCCACAATTCTTTCCGTTATTTGGGAATTAACATCTCTCACAACTTAGACACTTGGTATTCCCTTAATTTCACTCCAATAATAAATAAAATTAAAGAATCTCTTAAAAATTGGCAAAATTTCCCACTATCCTTATCAGGACGAATAGCTGCCTATAAAATGATGCTCTTACCCAAACTCCTATATATGATACAGAACATCCCTCTTTTCATCAAGCGCAAAGATATTGATCTGCTTAATTCCACTCTTAGATCATTTATCTGGCAAAATAGAAAACCCAGGGTCTCTCTTCAAAAACTATCTCTCCCCCTGAAATATGGGGGTCTGGCGTTACCAGACATACGAGCATACAATCAAGCTTTCTTAGTTCGCACAGTCATTGACTGGGTACAATTAAAAAATTATGTAACAGATAATGATCTGGAAAAAAACATAGTCTATCCTTTAGACTTAACAGCACTAATACATAATGATGCTAATCAGATCCCGAATCAAATTAAGAAGTTAAAAACTATTTATAATCCTATTCTGGCATGGAAAAAGATCTGTGCTATATTGGAGGTAGAACGTCATGTTTCCCGGTATATTCCATTTCTGGGTAACCCTCAGTTCGGAGATGGAATACAGGAAGGAATATTTAGGAAATGGAAAACAATAGGCCTCAGCAATATATATCAGATTCTTGACTTTGAAAGGAGATGTGTCAAATCATTTGAAACCTTGAGATTAGAATTCAATATACCAAACAAAAATTTTTTTGCTTATCTTCAGGCAAGACACTATGCCTTAGAACTCATTCATAAATATGGATGGAACTGGTCCTTGGAATCTCTTGGAAACTGGCTTGATGTTACCAAACTGGGACGTATGTCAATTGCATTTGGATACCATCTGTTGGTTTCAGTAAAGGGAACAAAAAATGTTGAGGCAACCCAGAATAAGTGGAGTGCACTGATCAAACAACCCCTAGATCCTCCATTACTCCAACTTTCAATACAAGAAACTGCCCGTGCCACTCTCTCCGCTTCTTGGGGGAATCTCATTTAAAATTGATATATATGACCTATTTCACCCCTGAAAAAGGATATAGATGTGGGAGTAGTGGTTTTAATTCCTGCCCAAAATGCTCATTCCCGATGGCAGATCTCCAGCACATGTTATGGGCCTGCCCAAAAATTAGGAACTTTTGGTTAAAGATTCAATTTTGGTTGAATAAAATAATAGCCCCTTCTCGAATAACACTGTCATTAAAAATGATAGTTTTTTTGTTTCATCTAAATGAAGAAAACATTAAGAAAATTATCAACATGACCATCCTGGCAGCAAGATATCATCTTCTTTTTAGTAAATGGAAACAGACAACAATCCCTAGCATAATAGAAACTAAAAACTATCTAAAAAAGCAATATATATTGGAACAAATAGATACAGACCCAAATAATGAGCGAGAGATCAGAAAATTATTCTTGAAATGGTCACTGTTCATTAAAGATTTACCACCCAGTGAAGTTGACTCCTTGATTTATCCCTTCAGGAATTCAGAACTAGTTATTCTAGGCATATGGTAGTAATAATCAAATAATTCCCTTTTTTTTTTTTTTTTTTTTTTTTTTTTTATTCTTTCTTTCCTTTTTTCCCCCCCAAGATAACAAGGACTGGGTGCAGGATTAGAGGGGGGAATGGAGGGAGGTGGAGGAAAATCAGAAAAGAATCCTAATACAGAATATGTAAAGCATGTTTTTTTTTGAGAATCAAATAGGTTGAGAATGCACACCTCAAACTCCCTGATTTACTATGCATTTATAAAATTTCTCACAATATTTGTACCTACTTTTATGGTATTTTTTGTTGAATGAAATTGTAATTCACAATATCTGTACCTACTTTTATGGTATTTTTTGTTGAATGAAATTGTATTCTGGAACGGATTTAAATAAAATGTTAAAAAAAAAAAATTGCATGCCCTATTTAAATCATGAAAACATTTTTGGACTTGACTGTCCCTTTAAATTCAAAAACCACCCCTAGAGCAGGGTGAGACAAAAAGAAATGCCTCTGAGCACAATGAATATGAGAAGAAAACAATGTTTATACAAATGTTATTAAAATGTAATCTTTGTTGTAGTTGCTTAAAGGGACACTGAACCCACATATTTTCTTTCATGATTCAGATAGAGCATGCAATTTTAAGCAACTTTCTAATTTACTCCTACTATCATATTTTCTTAATTCTCTTGGTATGTTTATTTGAAAAGCAAGAATGTAAGTTTAGATGCCGGCCCATTTTTGGTGAACAACTTGGGTTGTCCTTGCATCACCAATAAACAAGTGCTGTCCATGGTCTGAACCAACAATTTGCTGGCTCCTTAGCATAGATGCCTTCTTTTTCAAATAACGATAGCAAGAGAACGAAGAAAAAATAATAGAAGTAAATTAAAAAGTTGCTTAAAATTGCATGCTCTATCTGAATCATGAAAGTTGGTTTAGTGTCCCTTTAACATGATAGCAAAAGAGAGAAGAAAGCAGATACACTGCTGCCTAACAAAATTAAAAGCACTACGGTTTCGGTGCTATGTTTAGACTTGTGTTAGTTTTATAGGTGAATAACGTTCTATAAAAGGAAATATAGCTTTGCTGTAAATGTTACCAAAATTACAGTCATATACGTTAGAGTACTCCACTGTATACACTGAAAATACGGTGAGCAGCTTGCTATATTGAACAAAATATACACATAAATTGTTCTATTGGACAAATGTCAGTTATCATAGGTAATTGGTAATTTTAAACCTGCTCACAGGACCTGGCCTGCAGAGAAATACTTAAATAGTAATGCAGGAATAAATTAATGTACTTTTTTTTTTTACCCAGAGACATTTAGGGGTGTGAAGTTAATATATTGTGAATCTTTATACTGACCGCAAGTGTGTTTATTTTTAAGCAAAGTTATACCGCTACATGGAGCGGCCAATATATACTGGTTTTGAACAAAATGTGTCTGTTATTATAAAAGGCTAAGTTCAGTATGTTTGCTGATAACTAGCGTAGCCATATGCAGAAATGTTAATGTTATTCACTACTCTGGCGGTCTATTGTTTAATAATGACCAGTAGCAAGCAAGTTAAGAGAAATCCCCTTTTTTTTTTTTTAACTTGCTCGCTACTGGTCATTATTAGCCAGGTGTCAGGGTTTTCTCCCTGTTGTGTTTGCCATGTGCTGCTGGCAGCCATTTTACTCACCTCTCTTGCTGACTATGGTGCATTGTGGGGAATGCTGCTCATTTCCTGCACTTCCTTTTATGGCCAGACTGGTGTGCATCATCCATGTGAGACAGGATGCAGTCTCAGAATTGTGATGTCATCACTTATTATTTAAAGGGCCTCTGTTCAGTATGCTTTGCCTTTGCGTTGTCTCAAACCTGTGTATTCCTGTGTATTACCTGGCTGCCTGACGTCCTTCCTGATCCCTGGCTTGTTCCTGACTCTGCTGTTTTCCTTGTTCCTGATTCCGGCTTGTCTGACTATTCGCTTTGGCTCCTGACTCGGCTCGTCTGACTACCAGCTCTGGTTTTGACTCCTGGCTTGTTATTTGACTTGTGGACTTTTTGCTATTAATAAAGGTGTGATTATTTTTGCACTTCTCGTCTCAGTCTGATTCCTGGCACCCTGACACCAGGGTAGTGAGTAATGTTAACATTTCTTCACATGGTATATAAGAAGAACAGCCCTAAGGGACAGTCCTCTTAATATTCGCTCCTTTCGGACAAATCCCAACTATCAATCTTCATCCAAACCCGAGCAGCTCAAGAGCACTTGGAATCTTGCTTAGTCCTGGAACAAGTCCAAACAGACAAAGAAGCCCGCCGATAACAAATCGGCATGAAGGGGCCGCCCCTGGTCTGGGATTGGATCGAGTAGGGGCAGATTGTCGTTTTTCTCAGACGCTTGGTTCTGGAGGTCATAACTCGGGAATACCGGATAGGATTCAAATCTCATCCACCCAGGGGCAGATTCTTACTCCAGACTGTCTTCAACACCAGAGAAGAGGAAAGCCTTTTTAGATTGTGTAAGGAATCTATCCTCCTTAGGAGTACTAGTCCCGGTACCTGCATCAGAAAGAGGTCTGGGGTTCTATTCAAACCTCTTTGTGGCTCTGAAAAAGGAGGGAACTTTTCGTCCAATTCTGGACTTGAGGTGCCTAAACAAATTTTGTAAGTGTCCCATCCAAGATGGAGACTATAAGAGCACTCCTTCCCCTGGTTCAGGAAGGACACTTTTTGACCGACTACCATAGATCTGAAGGATGCATACCTTCACATTCCGATCCACAGGGAACATTTCCAGTTCCTTAGTCTCCTTTCTGGATCAACACTTCCAGTTCATAGCACTTCCGGTTGGCTTAGCTACTGCTCCAAGGATATTTACGAAGGTTCTGGGGACTCTTCTAGCGGTTTCCAGAACCCGAGGTATAGCAGTAGCTCCTTACCTGGACGATATCTTGGTACAGGCCCCATCTTTTCGTCTAGCAAGGGATCACTAAGCCTTTCTTCCAAGTCTTCTTCGGTCACATGGATGGAAGATAAACTTGGAAAAGAGTTTGCTTACTCCAAATACCAGAGTGAATTTCCTGGGCACAGTTATAGACTCAGTGCCAGTCTATCTGGCTGGGGAGCCGTTTGGGGTGCCAGGGAGGCACCGTGGCTGTGGACTCTGGAGGAGTCCACTCTTCCGATCGATATCTTGGAACTCTGGGCAATCTTCAATGCTCTGAGGGATTGGCCCCTCCTGGGTTCGTCCCAGTTTATCAGATTCCAATCAAACAATATAACTTTGGTAGCCTACATCAACCATCAGGAAGGAACAAGAAGTATCTTAGATCCTAGAATTGGCGGAGGCCCACAACTGCACGCTGTCAGCGATCCACATTTCTGGTATGGACAACTGGTAAGCAGAGTTCCTCAGCAGGCAATCCTTTCACCTGGGGGAATAGTTTCTCCACCAGAGGTCTTTGCAGAGATATGCAGCAGATGGGGGATGCTGGAGAAAGACCTCATGGCCTCTCATCTCAATGCCAAACTACCCAAGTACGGGTCGAGATTGAGGGATCCTCAAGCTGTTTTAATAGCATGGAGATTGACTCATATCTCTTTCCTCCATTACCTCTTATCCCTCGTGTGGTGGCCCACATCAAACAGGAGCAAGCATCAGTGATTCTAATTGCTCTATTCTGGCCGTGAAGGACTTGGTTCACGGATCTGGTGGGGATGTCGTCATCTCCTCCGTGGAGGTTACCTTTGTTGCAGGGACCTGCTGATACAGGGTCCCTTCCTTCATTAAAATCTAGATTCTCTGAGGCTGACTGCGTGGAGATTGAACGCTTATTCTTAGGTTTCTCTGAGAGTGTCACCGACACTTTTATTCAAGCTTGTAAGCCAGTTACTCAACACATCTACCATAAGGTGTGGTGGACTTTCCTGCACTGGTGCTAGGAGCATAGTATTTCTTGGCATAAGATTAAAGTTACCAGAATTTTATCTTTTCTCCAGGATGGACTGGAGAATGGTCTATCTGCTAGTTCCCTGAAGGTATAGATATCAGCTCTGTCGGTGTTGCTGCACAAGAGATTAGCTGAGCTTTCCAGATTTGCAGTCCTTCGTTAAGACTCTGACTAGGATCAGAAAGATGGCTCCGCCATGGAGTCTCAATCTTGTTCTTCGTGTGTTGCAGCAGGCTCCTTTTGAGCCCATGCATAATGTTGACATTAAACTGTTATCTTGGAAGGTTTTGTTTTTATTGGCTATTGCCTCTGCTTGCAGAGTCTCCGAGATTTCTGCCTTGCAATGTGACCCCCCTTACCTTGTTTTTCATGCGGATAAGGTGGTTTTACGTACTACGTTGGGTTTCCTTCCTAAGGTGATGTCAGATCGCAACATTAATCAAGAGATTGCTGTTCCTTCCTTGTGTCCCAATCCTCCTTCGGCGAAGGAACTAGATGTGGTTTGTGCCTTGAAGTTCTACCTTCAGGTTACTAAGGAGTTCAGACAATCTTCATTCTTTTTTGTCATCTATGTGGGTAAGCGTAGGGGTCAGAAAGCCACTACATCTTCCCTGTCTTTCTGGTTGAGAAGTGTCATCCGCCTAGCTTATGAGACGGCGGGACAACAGCCTCCTGAGAGGATTACGGCTCATTCCACTAGAGCAGTAGCTACTTCCTGGGCTTTTAAGAACAAAGCCTCAATGGATCAGATTTGTAAGATGGCTACCTGGTCCTCCTTAAATACTTTTTCTAAATTTTACAAGTTTGATGTGTGTGTTTCGGCTAAAGCAGCTTTCGGGAGAGAGGTTTTGCTGCAGGCTATGGTGCCCTCAGATTAGGGTCCACCTCCTTTTTTTTAAAAAAATTTTTTAATTTTTTTCCCTCCCGTTATTCCTTCAGTGTCCTCTGGAGCTTGGCTATTTTGTTCTTAACAGTAAGGAACTAAGTCGTGGACTCTCCCTGCCTTATGGAAAGAAAACAAAATTTATGCTTGCCAGATAAATTCCTTTCTTTCCTGGCAGGGAGAGTCCACGACCCCGTCTATTAGTTATTCTTTGTTTGGGCGGCTCCCTTTTTGTTTTTCTTCCGGCATTTTTTTATATCCTGATGGTTTTTCTTAGCCGAATGACTGGGGGGATAGGAGAAGTGAGAGGGATATTTAAGTCTTTGGCTGGGGTGTTTTTGCCTCTTCCTTGTGGCCAGGTGTTGTATTTCCCAACAGTAAAGAATGAAGTGGTAGACTCTCCCTGCTAGGAAAGAAAGGAATTTATCTGGTGAGCATAAATTTTGTTTTTAAGTCTCTGCATAACCAACACTTTTCTATAAATACCTTTTTTTACGTCCTGTGATTATCTTGTATCTAAGCCTTTGCAGACTGCCCTCTTATTTCAGTTCTTCCAACACTCACATTTTAGCCAATCAGTGCTGACACATAAATAACTCCACAGGAGTGAGCACAATGTTATCTTTATGGCGCACATGAACTTTTTTTTCTCTTTGGTCGTTTTGGACACATGAACTACCTCTGTTTAGCTGTGAAAAACTGTCAAAATGCATTTAAATTTATTTTAATAAAAAAAAAACATTTTTTCTGTAGTGTAGCTGCCCAACTCCCTCCCCTCTCCCTCATTTACCCCTATCTATTATCCTTTCCCTACTCTCTCTATTGGTTCCCTCCACAGAGGATCCCCCTCTACCACCTTCTCCCCCTACCTCCTTCCCTCTCCCTGTCGCTCTCAGATAATTATTTCTTTCATGTAATTAACAAGAGTCCATGAGCTAGTGACGTATGGGATATACATTCCTACCAGGAGGGGCAAAGTTTCCCAAACCTTAAAATGCCTATAAATACACCCCTCACCACACCCACAAATCAGTTTTACAAACTTTGCCTCCAAGGGAGGTGGTGAAGTAAGTTTGTGCTAGATTCTACGTTGATATGCGCTCCGCAGCAAGTTGGAGCCCGGTTTTCCTCTCAGCGTGCAGTGAATGTCAGAGGGATGTGAAGAGAGTATTGCCTATTGAATGCAGTGATCTCCTTCTACGGGGTCTATTTCATAAGGTTCTCTGTTATCGGTCGTAGAGATTCATCTCTTACCTCCCTTTTCAGATCGACGATATACTCTTATATTTACCATTTCCTCTACTGATTCTCGTTTCAGTACTGGTTTGGCTTTCTACAAACATGTAGATGAGTGTCCTGGGGTAAGTAAGTCTTATTTTCTGTGACACTCTAAGCTATGGTTGGGCACTTTATTTATAAAGTTCTAAATATATGTATTCAAACATTTATTTGCCTTGACTCAGAATGTTCAACTTTCCTTATTTCCAGACAGTCAGTTTCATATTTGGGATTATGCATTGAATTATCATATTTTTTCTTACCTCAAAAATTTGACTTTTTTCCCTGTGGGCTGTTAGGCTCGCGGGGGCTGAAAATGCTTAATTTTATTGCGTCATTCTTGGCGCGGACTTTTTTGGCGCAAAAATTCTTTTCCGTTTCCGGCGTCATACGTGTCGCCGGAAGTTACGTCATTTTTTGACGTTATTTTGCGCCAAAAATGTCGGCGTTCCGGATGTGGCGTCATTTTTGGCGCCAAAAGCATTTAGGCGCCAAATAATGTGGGCGTCTTATTTGGCGCTAAAAAATATGGGCGTCGCTTTTGTCTCCACATTATTTCAGTCTCATTTTTCATTTGCTTCTGGTTGCTAGAAGCTTGATGTTTGGCATTTTTTTTCCCATTCCTGAAACTGTCTTATAAGGAATTTGATCTATTTTGCTTTATATGTTGTTTTTTCTCTTACATATTGCAAGATGTCTCACGTTGCATCTGAGCCAGAAGATACTACAGGAAAACCACTGCCTGCTGGATCTACCAAAGCTAAGTGTATCTGCTGTAAACTTTTGGTAGCTATTCCTCCAGCTGTTGTTTGTAATAATTGTCATGACAAACTTGTTAAAGCAGATAATATTTCCTTTAGTGATGTACCATTGCCTGTTGCAGTTCCCTCAACATCTAAGGTGCAGAATGTTCCTGATAACATAAGAGATTTTGTTTCTGAATCCATAAAGAAGGCTTTGTCTGTTATTTCTCCTTCTAGTAAACGTAAAAAGTCTTTTAAATCTTCTCTCTCTACAGATGAATTTTTAAATGAACACCATCATTCTGATTCTTTGGACTCTTCTGGTTCAGAGGATTCTATCTCAGAGATTGATGCTGATAAATCTTCATATTTATTTAAGATGGAATTTATTCGCTCTTTACTTAAAGAAGTACTAATTGCTTTAGAAATAGAGGATTCTAGTCCTCTTGATACTAATTCTATACGTTTGGATAAGGTTTTTAAAGCTCCTGCGGTTATTCCAGAAGTCTTTCCTGTTCCTAATGCTATTTCTGCAGTAATTTCCAAGGAATGGGATAAATTGGGTAATTCATTTACTCCTTCTAAACGTTTTAAGCAATTATATCCTGTTCCGCCTGACAGGTTAGAATTTTGGGACAAAATCCCTAAAGTTGATGGGGCTATTTCTACCCTTGCTAAACGTACTACCATTCCTACGTCAGATGGTACCTCGTTTAAGGATCCTTTAGATAGAAAAATTGAATCTTTTCTAAGAAAAGCTTATCTATGTTCAGGTAATCTTCTTAGACCTGCTATATCATTGGCTGATGTTGCTGCAGCTTCAACTTTTTGGTTGGAAACTCTAGCGCAACAAGTAACAAATCGTGATTCTCATGATATTATTATTCTTCTCCAGCATGCTAATAATTTCATCTGTGATGCCATTTTTGATATTATTAGAGTTGATGTTAGGTTTATGTCTCTGGCTATCTTAGCCAGAAGAGCTTTATGGCTTAAGACCTGGAATGCTGATATGGCTTCTAAATCAACTCTACTTTCCATTTCTTTCCAGGGAAACAAATTATTTGGTTCTCAGTTGGATTCTATTATTTCAACTGTTACTGGTGGGAAAGGAACTTTTTTACCACAGGATAAAAAGTCTAAAGGTAAAAACAGGGCTAACAATCGTTTTCGTTCCTTTCGTTTCAACAAAGAACAAAAGCCTGATCCTTCGTCCTCAGGAGCAGTTTCAGTTTGGAAACCATCTCCAGTCTGGAATAAATCCAAGCCTGCTAGAAAGGCAAAGCCTGCTTCTAAGTTTACATGAAGGTACGGCCCTCATTCCAGTTCAGCTGGTAGGGGGCAGGTTACGTTTTTTCAAAGAAATTTGGATCAATTCTGTTCACAATCTTTGGATTCAGAACATTGTTTCAGAAGGGTACAGAATTGGTTTCAAGATGAGACCTCCTGCAAAGAGATTTTTTCTTTCCCATGTCCCAGTAAATCCAGTGAAAGCTCAAGCATTTCTGAATTGTGTTTCAGATCTAGAGTTGGCTGGAGTAATTATGCCAGTTCCAGTTCCGGAACAGGGGATGGGGTTTTATTCAAATCTCTTCATTGTACCAAAGAAGGAGAATTCCTTCAGACCAGTTCTGGATCTAAAATTATTGAATCGTTATGTAAGGATACCAACGTTCAAGATGGTAACTGTAAGGACTATATTGCCTTTTGTTCAGCAAGGGAATTATATGTCCACAATAGATTTACAGGATGCATATCTGCATATTCCGATTCATCCAGATCATTATCAGTTTCTGAGATTCTCTTTTCTAGACAAGCATTACCAATTTGTGGCTCTACCGTTTGGCCTTGCTACAGCTCCAAGAATTTTCACAAAGATTCTCGGTGCCCTTCTGTCTGTAATCAGAGAACAGGGTATTGTGGTATTTCCTTATTTGGACGATATCTTGGTACTTGCTCAGTCTTTACATTTAGCAGAGTCTCATACGAATCGACTTGTGTTGTTTCTTCAAGATCATGGTTGGAGGATCAATTTACCAAAAAGTTCTTTGATTCCTCAAACAAGGGTAACCTTTCTGGGTTTTCAGATAGATTCAGTGTCCATGACTCTGTCTTTAACAGACAAGAGACGTCTAAAATTGATTACAGCTTGTCGAAACCTTCAGTCTCAATCATTCCCTTCGGTAGCCTTATGCATGGAAATTCTAGGTCTTATGACTGCTGCATCGGACGCGATCCCCTTTGCTCGTTTTCACATGCGACCTCTTCAGCTCTGTATGCTGAACCAATGGTGCAGGGATTACACGAAGATATATCAATTAATATCTTTAAAACCGATTGTTCGACACTCTCTAACGTGGTGGACAGATCACCTTCGTTTAATTCAGGGGGCTTCTTTTGTTCTTCCGACCTGGACTGTAATTTCAACAGATGCAAGTCTCACAGGTTGGGGAGCTGTGTGGGGATCTCTGACGGCACAAGGAGTTTGGGAATCTCAGGAGGTGAGATTACCGATCAATATCTTGGAACTCCGTGCAGTTTTCAGAGCTCTTCAGTTTTGGCCTCTTCTGAAGAGAGAATCGTTCATTTGTTTTCAGACAGACAATGTCACAACTGTGGCATACATCAATCATCAAGGAGGGACTCACAGTCCTCTGGCTATGAAAGAAGTATCTCGAATTTTGGTTTGGGCGGAATCCAGCTCCTGTCTAATCTCTGCGGTTCATATCCCAGGTGTAGACAATTGGGAAGCGGATTATCTCAGTCGCCAAACGTTGCATCCGGGCGAATGGTCTCTTCACCCAGAGGTATTTCTTCAGATTGTTCAAATGTGGGGGCTCCCAGAGATAGATCTGATGGCCTCTCATCTAAACAAGAAACTTCCCAGGTATCTGTCCAGATCCCGGGATCCTCAGGCGGAGGCAGTGGATGCATTATCACTTCCTTGGAAGTATCATCCTGCCTATATCTTTCCGCCTCTAGTTCTTCTTCCAAGAGTAATCTCCAAGATTCTGAGGGAATGCTCGTTTGTTCTGCTAATAGCTCCGGCATGGCCTCACAGGTTTTGGTATGCGGATCTTGTCCGGATGGCATCTTGCCAACCATGGACTCTTCCGTTAAGACCAGACCTTCTGTCACAAGGTCCTTTTTTCCATCCGGATCTGAAATCCTTAAATTTAAAGGTATGGAGATTGAACGCTTGATTCTTGGTCAAAGAGGTTTCTCTGACTCCGTGATTATTACTATGTTACAGGCTCGTAAATCTGTATCTCGAGAGATATATTATAGAGTCTGGAAGATTTATATTTCTTGGTGTCTTTCTCATCATTTTTTCTTGGCATTCTTTTAGAATACCGAGAATTTTACAGTTTCTTCAGGATGGTTTAGATAAGGGTTTGTCCGCAAGTTCTTTGAAAGGACAAATCTCCGCTCTTTCTGTTCTTTTTCACAGAAAGATTGCTATTCTTCCTGATATTTATTGTTTTGTACAAGCTTTGGTTCGTATAAAACCTGTCATTAAGTAAATTTCTCCTCCTTGGAGTTTGAATTTGGTTCTGGGAGCTCTTCAAGCTCCTCTGTTTGAACCTATGCATTCATTGGACATTAAATTACTTTCTTGGAAAGTTTTGTTCCTTTTGGCCATCTCTTCTGCTAGAAGAGTTTCTGAATTATCTGCTCTTTCTTGTGAGTCTCCTTTTCTGATTTTTCATCAGGATAAGGCGGTGTTGCGAACTTCTTTTGAATTTTTACCTAAAGTTGTGAATTCCAACAACATTAGTAGAGAAATTGTGGTTCCTTCATTATGTCCTAATCCTAAGAATTCTAAGGAGAAATCGTTGCATTCTTTGGATGTTGTTAGAGCTTTGAAATATTATGTTGAAGCTACGAAATCTTTCCGTAAGACTTCTAGTCTATTTGTTATCTTTTCCGGTTCTAGGAAAGGCCAGAAAGCTTCTGCCATTTCTTTGGCATCTTGGTTGAAATCTTTAATTCATCTTGCCTATGTTGAGTCGGGTAAAATTCCGCCTCAGAGAATTACAGCTCATTCTACTAGGTCAGTATCTACTTCCTGGGCGTTTAGGAATGAAGCTTCGGTTGACCAGATCTGCAAAGCAGCAACTTGGTCCTCTTTGCATACTTTTACTAAATTCTACCATTTTGATGTATTTTCTTCTTCTGAAGCAGTTTTTGGTAGAAAAGTTCTTCAGGCAGCGGTTTCAGTTTGAATCTTCTGCTTATGTTTTTTGTTAAACTTTATTTTGGGTGTGGATTATTTTCAGCAGGAATTGGCTGTCTTTATTTTATCCCTCCCTCTCTAGTGACTCTTGTGTGGAAAGATCCACATCTTGGGTAGTCATTATCCCATACGTCACTAGCTCATGGACTCTTGTTAATTACATGAAAGAAAACATAATTTATGTAAGAACTTACCTGATAAATTCATTTCTTTCATATTAACAAGAGTCCATGAGGCCCACCCTTTTTTGTGGTGGTTATGATTTTTTTGTATAAAGCACAATTATTCCAATTCCTTATTTTATATGCTTCGCACTTTTTTTCTTATCACCCCACTTCTTGGCTATTCGTTAAACTGATTTGTGGGTGTGGTGAGGGGTGTATTTATAGGCATTTTAAGGTTTGGGAAACTTTGCCCCTCCTGGTAGGAATGTATATCCCATACGTCACTAGCTCATGGACTCTTGTTAATATGAAAGAAATGAATTTATCAGGTAAGTTCTTACATAAATTATGTTTTTTCTTTAGCGTAGCGGTCCGGCCCACCTCCCTCCTTACCCTCCCTCGCCAACAACGATTGGCACCACCGCATCCATAACTCTGCCCGTCTATTTCTGCACTGCCCCACTCGTGGGGAATGCAGAAATAGCTCAATCTTGCTAAAAGTAGAGTCCCAGGACAGCAGCGTCGTACAGGGTACGGTGCTGGTTGTTAAAGTGCTAATACATCTATGTATAAGGCTTAGTGACTAAGTCCTAACTTTAACTTGGCTTCTTTATTTTCTCCTTCCATTTTGGTATTTGCCTGCAGTCAGGTACTCCCAACAGAAGAGTGTACTTGAGGAGAAAGTCAGCTGGAGACTAGAATACACAGCATGCCCTTATGCACTATTACTCCTATAGTGCCAATAACATTAAAGTGAAGGTCCATTTTGATGAATTAGTGCCCGGTTTTTAATAATCCTATTAAAAACAAGGGCACTTTAATTCATCAAAATCGACATTTCACTGTTTTCTTCAAAAACTTACCTTTTTGCCGCTCCAGCACTTCCTCCGCCCGTCGCAAGCCGTCTTTGCGGGTCCAAAATTACGAATCCGGCTTCCTCCAATCACAGCGTTGCATCAGGCTAAGATTCCCCCCCGGGGGGGGGGGGGGGGAACTGTGATTGAAATAAGCCTGATTCATCATTTCTGACGTCTGCAGTGGCTTCCGACTGCCGGGGGAATCGCTGGAGCGGCATTCAGGATTGAAAGTTACGTTTTTGAAGAAAACATTGTTTTTAATAGGTTTATTAAAACCTGGGCTCTAATTAATCAAAATGGACCTTCACTTTAAAGGGATATTCCAGCTAAAATTGGAATCCACATTGATGCATTACAGTTTTGAATAGAAGCATTTTTGTAATATACATGTATTAGAAAAAATTATTCTAATAAAAGCTATAGCTGTCTCAAGTGTATTAAAAATACACTGTGAACTAGCATTTTTAATACAGCAGTTGCTCAGCTCAGAGAACCTAAGGTGATTTTATCATCTGGTAATAACTACATTTGTTAATTGCTGACATGATATACAAGCCCCGCTGGCAGTCTGAGCAACTTCAGTATTTAAAAAAAAAACTGCTTGCTGCGACTATCTAGCGCTGCTTCACATGTACACGCAGAGAAAATTTTAAACACTAAAACAGTGATAACTTTTACTAGAAGCATTTTTGCCAATTCATGTATATTGCAAACATGTTTCTATACAAATATGTAATTTATCTATGTGCATTTAAATTTTGACTGTAATGTCCCTTTAAAGTACAGCCTGGTTCAGTCAGCTGGTGACTAAAGCGACATGAAAGGTTGTTTTTTTTTAAATCCAGGATTCAGAGAGAACATAGAATTTTAAACAACTTTCCCATTTACTTCTATTATCAAATTTGCTTTATTCCTTTGATATCCTTTGACGTAGAAACAGCAATGCACTATTGAGGTATCTGAACAAACAGCCAATCACAAGAGACAAATGTGTGCATGCAGCAATCATCAGCTAGCTCCCACTAGTGTAGGATATGTACATATTCTTTTTCCACAACGCATACCAAGAGAACAAAGTACATTTAAAAATTAGAAGTGAATTAAAATGATATGCTCTATCTGAATCATGCAAGTTTAATTTTGTATTTCCTATCCCTTTTTATTCCTGGAAAATTTTAAATGTTTCTAACAATTTTTGTGTGCATGTGCTTCACAGAAATGGAACAGCAACCTCTCACTGGCTGTGTGTAGCCATGTTGGGGACCATTCAGGAGGCAAAGGCCCAGTCACCATTGAATACCTGATGTCTGAAAATGAGACCTTTCCAGTAGAAAAATTACAAACATTTTCTCAACTATTAGAGAACATCCACAGAATCGAGGTAACTTAATGACCGCAACATAATATTGGAATAAGGGTTCGGTACCATGTAGGTGCACAGTGACCCAACACCTGTCCTTAAATATGTAACATGGTCACCTCTAAGTGGGAATAAAGTGATATAAGCAGTGGAATAGGTAAAATGGGGGTCTTAGGTTTAATTTTAATTAGCGAATATGCTAAAGCCTTTACTTCTAGTCCTAATAATTTCCCAGTTGGATATATTTTTTTTAAAACTCTCTGCTGTTTTAACTGACTGTCAACTTCGGCTCTCAAAAAGATCAATATCAATAAGTAAACACTTATCCAGTGAAATGTAATTTTTTATTGAGTCTCATTGTTTATTACAGATTGTAACAATTGTGTGTTTAATGGGTATGTAAGTGCCACTTGGGAATGTAATCGGTCTGTTTTTGTCTCCAGCTCCCAGCTCAGATGGGCTGTGTGTTAAAAAGCCCACTTTTGCTGCATTACATCAATTGCATCAAAGATGACACACCCTTTGTAAGGCTGAATTACTGGCTGGCATCCACACTACATGAGGGTAATGTAAGGCTTTGGGAAAGGGGATTTACTTGAAGGTGCATTGGGAAAATAGTGCTGACTTCCTTTTTTGTTTTTGAGGGGCATTTTTTTTGTATATTGTTTTTAAGAACTGAAACTTTTTTTTTTTACTTGTTTGAATATAAGGCAAATCACTGTGACCCACTAGAGCTGTAACTGCTGTCCTTCCCAGCCTGTGAGCAATCTATTTGAAAGATGAGTTGTACACACACAACATGTAGACCCTGAGACGCTCAGCACGGCGAACACTTTAGACAAAGAAAGTAACTTTTAGCATGAAGTATTTTATACTTCATGACTGAAAGTCCCCTTTATTTGTTCCGCTGGTAAATCACAAACGCTAGGATTTACTATCGCTTTAAAGGCGCATGGATAGTTCTGAACTTTGCTATCATATGTTCATGTAGCAGCTAGAAAAAGTATTGAGCAGCATCGCTCCTTTTCCCTTACCCAACAATGCGCTTTCCCTCTCTCTCGGTCTAAAATGTATTTATTTTGGTCTTCCATCCCTCATGTGTTTATGCATTTACCATGTTCCTCATTCCAGAATCACTTTCTCCTTAAGTTATGTTTTTGTGTTTATGATCTATATGCTGAGTTATTGAGGCGAACTCGTGAAACTGTGGTTGAGAGACTCCCTCTGGAACGCAGTAGTGGAGCAATTTGATTTGTTAAAATTTGATAGCATAATTGCCAGTGCAACCATGTGAATGCGTTTACAGCTACAATTCAGAAACCCCTGTAAAATGGCAACTTTTTTAAACACTAGTTGTACTTTTAAGGCTCTAAAAGATCATAATGACTAAAGTCTGGAAATGTTCTTCAGTCCATAACTAGCAAAACAGTTATCAGACTAGTGAGATTTGTCACACTGGAATCTGGAAAATTTATATTATTTTTCTGATAACTAATATCTTGAATATTCTTCGTTTCTGGTTTGGATCCCAGGTCTTAGGTAGGAGGAGACAGATGTGTATTGGGATGAATTTATTTCATTCTTTAAGTGGGTAACTCCCAATAATTTTGCTTATTTGTTTTTGTCCCCAGAATGTGCCTGGTATACAGGAAACAAACGGAATAAGGAAGAAGTGGAAAACTTCCTGGAAACAGTTGTGAACACTCAGCAGTTTCTACAGGTGAGACAGAACAGTCTCCCTAACCGCAGGCTCATTCAGTGACATGTAGATATAGCTTTATGGAGTTTTCTCCTATAAAACTAGATATACATCCAATAAACATGTATGTATAAATAGAGGTAACTCTCACAAAAATAAATAACAATACAAGTTTAAAAATTGCAATGAGAGTTAAACAAGTCTTCATAGAATAGTCACCAGATGATGATAGTCCATACAGGAAGGTGATTTCTTCAAATATAATCTTGTTTTGTCTAATTACAGTACTTTTCTCCTGTGCGCACACTGTAAAGGCACACACGTCACATAACATTGCTTTCTCTGTTTGATCTTGTTTATTGAAAATGACACACATAATGAAGTTGAGATATGAGTATAATATCCCTAATATGTTCCAGAACCTTGACATCTTTATAGGCTTTCTTTATCTATTTCTCAGGAAGGCCTGTCTAGCTGTGAGGAGTTTCTCTACAGATGCTTACCTCACTGGAATGGGTGCCACCGCTCCCAAATACTGCAGCTTATCAGCTGGATTCCTCTCAGCTCTTCATCCGGTAAATGTAAAACTGCTTGGAATCGGTGCTTCCCATATCTTGAAAAATTACTATTTAAAGAGGGGGGTGTGTGTTAACCTTAGAATCTTTATCAGAAAAACTTACTTAAAGGGACATTAAAATCATATGGAAAAGCACCAAATTCTGAAGCCAACAAGAAGTGCATGTCTGTATATAAAACAAATGATAAAAAATGCTAGTGCTTATTTTCCCTTTCATTTGCCAGTAGTCAGATATGTCCAGTTTGAAAAGTTTAATAGTTTTTTCATGAGCTAATTTTAGACGGTTGCAGTTGGAATAAACTTCCAATAGATGTGGTTAACACAAGGACTGTAATGTAAAATGTCTAGGACACATATAAGGCTATCCTAAGGAATAAGTATGTTTACACTGCACAAGTAATATGGGTATACTTAAAGGGACACTAAACCCAAAAAATGTTTTTCATGATTCAAGTAGAGAATACAATTTTGAACAACATTCCAATTTACTTCTATTATCTAGTTTGCTTCATTATTTAGTTATCCTTAGTTGAAGAAATAGCAATGCACATGGGTGAGCCAATCATATGAGGCATCTATGTACAGCTACTGAGCATATCTAGATATGCTTTTCAGCGCAGTATATCAAGGGAATAAAGCAAATTAGATAATAGAAGTAAATTAGAAAGTTGTTTGAAATTGCATGTTCTTTCTAAATCATAAAAGAAAAAAATTGGGTTTCATGTCCCTTTAATGGGCCTTTTGGTTCTTATCTACCAGCAAATTCTATGGTGTTTTGTTTTGTCTATCACTGTAACTTCTATTGCTGGTTAATACTATTATTATTACTGATCAACACAATACTCCCTAGTTTTCATTGTTTAAACAATGTTTTTGAAAGTATGGTCATAATGTATGCCACTAAAAAAATGTAAGATTATGTTTAAAGGTGCCATGAGCATTTTTTTATTTATTTTGATTCTGTGCGACAACATACTTGTAGATCGTATATGCGATTCGTGTTTTGGAAGGAAATACAATTTGTTTCAATTTTTCAGAGTTGGATTCGCTGCTGTATGAGCCTCTAGCACAGCTCTTTGTCTCAACATCTGTGTATTTCAAGGTGAGCAGCTGCACTTTATTTTATATTGTACATGTACCAGTATGTGTATGACTGGTCACTTTGTATCTGACATAGTTCCTGTGGAGTTTCAGACACTTCGCAGTTCTTTCACGGTCAGTATGAAGTGTCTCCCAGTTATGTTTTACTGGAATTAGTAAATCCTCTTTGTTTTTCTATATATGGGAATAGAACACCAATCCTGTTCTATTTTTCCTCTTGCATGCACTTTCAAGCTACTTCTAATTAATTTTCACCATATTTTGTTAGTCTTACCAAGTAATATGCTACCAGTGCAGGGAACAAACATATCAAAAGTAGCAGGTTTGTTGATTTAGAATTAGATTACAAGTGAAGCGCTATCTTAAAGTGCCCGGTATAGGGGCAAATTTGCCAATTTACAGGCACAAGGTAAATAATCAGCCATTACAAGTGAGCTTGCAGTTTCACTGTGCACTTAGCACAATTAGCCAGAGGTCAGACCTCTGGTTTAAAAAGAAAAAAAATACCCCAATTGCCCCCAAAATAAAGATTACAGTACTTTTTTTTTTTTTTAAAACATAAAACAAAAACTGCACAAAGCAGTTATACGGTGTTAAAGAGAGGGAATGTGGCGTGTTTGAAGAAACAAAATGCCACCTAAAGTGCCTTTACATTGAGGTCAATGGAGGACTGTGTTTTCGCTATAAATATTTATGTATATGCTTACATACATATATATTTGTGTTAATATGTGTAGATACACATATAACAAGCAAGCAAAGTAGAAAGTCTGGTTCCTTAAAAAGTTATACACTTTATTGGACAACTTTAAAACATCCAAATGGAAGAAACAGCAAATCATACAAAGAAGTGTACAACGGATGGCTTACACGTTTCAGCTTGTAGCCGTAGTCATAGCCTGACTGGCTATTTAAAATCACAGCTTGATTTTAATAGGTTAAAACAAAAACACTCCTCTCTGAATCTCAACTTTGTTGTAATTAATTAATTAGTTACCTCATGCAACGACAACAGCTACCTATACTATCTTACCAATGTAAATACATATATATATAAAAGATAGGTAAAAGGGGACCCATATCACCGCCTAACAAAATTTCATACTAAATATTATAGAACAAAGTGAGAGGATTCATATATGCTCATCATATAGAGAATACAATATATAGTGAACACATGATATAGCATTCATGAAAACAGTAATGAGAATATAGATTTACAAAAATACTTGAACATAATTCAAAGAAAAACGATACATAAACATTGGTCTCAATATTATAACAATATAAATTGTTCTAAGGCAATCGAATTACCAAACACTTATCGTGTGTAAAAAATCTGTAAATACAGTTGATATAGAACAATACAGTATTATAGAACAAAAATAAAAATGTATAAGCCTCATAGTAAATAGATACATATGTTCCCAAAAATTGATACATTTATTCCCCAAAATTGATAATGTCATAGCGTGAATTTAATCCTAGAGGTACCCTGGTCTTCAGTTTAAGTATCCAGAATAACTCCATTTTAGCCAAAAATTGGTCCAGGTCACCTTCCCTTCTAAGTCTCTGAACTTTCTAATATAATGCACCATTTAAAGGTGTCTAATTTACTATTGTGTTTTCGAGCAAAGTGCTAAACCAAAGGGGTAGATGACCTGCCAATTGATACAGTGGACATGTGTTCCCGTATACAAGATTTCATATCTCTTGAAGTGAGACCCACGTATTGAACCTCACATTTGTGACATACAATGAAATATGACTTATGTAGCAGTGCAGTCTCAATGTTAAAAGAATCTCTAGTGACACTAGATGTAAACGTGTTAGTGCAGATGACATAGTCACAAGATTTACATTTCCTGCCACATTTAAACATTCCTGCACAGGTCAACCATGAATTCCTGGGTTTACCAATATCTTTTAGTTCAGTTGGTGATAGTATAGAACCCAGAGTGAGGCACTTCCTGTAAGAGCACCTCAAACCTTTACTCACCGTAGTATATTCTCATTACTGTTTTCATGAATGCTATATCATGTGTTTTCTCTATATATTGTATTCTCTATATGATGAACATATATGAATCCTTTCACTTTGTTCTATAATATTTAGTATGAAATTTTGTTAGGCAGTGATATGGGTCCCCTTTTACCTATCTTTTGTATATATGTATTTACATCCGTAAGATAGTATATGTAGCTGTTGTTGTTGCATGAGGTAATTAATTACTACACAGTTAAGATTCAGTGAGGTGTGTTTTTATTTTAACCTATTAACATCAAGCTGTGATTTTAAATAGTTTGTGTTAGACATAACCAGTCAGACTATGACTACGTCTATGAGTCGAAATGCGTAATCCATCTGGTGTACGCTTCTCTGTATGTATTTGCTGTTGTTTCTTCCATTTGGATGTTTTAAAGTTGTCCAATAAAGCTTTCCGGGTGCACTGAGAATGAGGTACTACCTTTCTCTTGTGACAGCACCTTAAGGGTGGGTTTGTCCCATTTGATGATCGCTTACAGATGTTTTCACGCACTGGAGGCACACTTCTAGCTGGTACAGAACATTTATCTCTTTATTGTCTACATACACATATAGAGATAGATATATAGATAGATAGATATAAAGAAGAATTGACTCCTGTGAAGAGGGAGAGTCACAAAAATCTACCCACCCCTACACATGGCAATCCAGTATACCCTTATATGGCACAAACCTAGAGGAAAATAATTTAATTAAATCAGGACAATACTTAAGATATGCAACATAATCTACTTTTATTCATACTAGTTACATTAAGCCACAAGCAATAAGAGTCACATCAAGTCCACAGGACACATTTGAAGGGTACCCTTAATTTGTCAGGGAGCTCCCTGTCTTTTATGCTCCAGAGTTAAATTATTCATTCAATTTTTCCTCTGTATCCCAATACCACTTTTTACTTATGCATACATAAGAATGGCCCTTTGAAAATCTTCAGTGTGCACCCCCATGCTGCAATTCTGGTAGCCAGAATCTGGAGGGGTTAATAATGCAAAATAAAGCTTAGTCCAGCAAGAAAAGCCTCTGTCAGCGTGGTTAGTAAAGCAAAGCAATTTAGTCCTTATTCATAACCCTCCAGAAAAAGACCATAACTGCAATACATACTCCCCAGATCTAGGTGGGTCAACGGTTCTCTGGTCCTCAAAGTTGCAACTCCTCTCTCAGCGTAGTTAGTAAAGCAATGTCTGCTGTTATGTCTTTCCGAAAGTCAGTTTCGTATGTAGTGTCCGTCACAGACTTACGTGAGGTCACTGGTGCCACATTGCTCTTCAGGTTTTAGTATCACCCTTTACCATAGTCTGAGGCCTTTATAGGTATTGTGGTGCGTCCTGTGGAGCAATTGAGTAGCTGTCTGCTACGCGCGTTTCACCCCTAACACAGCACAGTGCTTCGTCTGGCTTGATCTGATGACGTAATAGTCAATTGTTGCTTTTTAAAGAGGAATCACTCTCCTCCTTAGCCTATCGGATGAAATGGAAAACTTTTATATTTACTCCTAAAATTGCTTGTAGCTCACAATTGTGGCTATTACTGATACATTTTTTAAACATTTTAACTAATTATTTGCAGTGATTTTCTTTTTTTTTTATTGATTTGTTTTTTTTTAAAATATATTTACATTGTAATTATCTACTAAAACGTTTTAGCTCTCTGTTTCATATATACGGTTTACGTATTCACTTTCAGATACATAAAGAGAAATTTCTTAAAGGATATACACATTAACCCAGAAACTGCATACCTCTAGGTTTAAAGGATCCCAAATTGAAGATCCATTTGCATTCCTTTTGAAGGAGGATTTTGTCAGGGTTGCCTTTTCTATCCCCTAAATCGACCAATTCTAAACCTCTAAATTGTAACTCCTCATTACTATCAGTATTTAAAAAGAAATGCCTAGCTACACTGCTTTACTTTTATACATTTATTTTTATTGTCCCGTTTATGTTCTTTTATACGTTCCTTGAGTTCACAGTATATATTTCCTACGTAAACACTGGGACAATTACATTGGAGCATATACACCAGTCCCTCTGTTCTACAGGTTTTGTGGCCCTTAATTCTATGCTGTTTACCTTCATTATCATAGAATGTACTACCTCTTGGCATATTTTTACAGACAGAGCATTTTCTACACTTGAAATTTCCCTCTTGACTTTTATATTTTGATAGCCACATTTTATCTTTTTCATCCTTATGTAGACTGCTTACCAGTCTATCTTTTAACCCTTTGAGTGCTAATGTCTGCTCTGAGCCGTCAGAGTTTTGTGATTCAGATAGAGCATGTAATTTTAAGCAACTTTCTAATTTACTTCTGTTATCAATTTTTCTTCGTTCTCTTGATATCTTTATTTGAAAAAGAAGGCATCTAAGCTGAGGAGCCAGCAAATTTGTGGTTCAGAACCATGGACAGCATTTGTTTATTGTTGCTGCCCAATCAGCAAGGACAACCCAGGTTGTTCACCAAAAATGGGCCGGCATCTAAACTTAAATTCTTGCTTTTCAAATAAATATACCAAGAGAATGAAGAGAATTTGATAATAGGAGTACATTAGAAAATTGCTTAAAATTGCATGCTCTATTTGAATCACAAAAGAAAAAATTTGGGTACATTGTCCCTTTAACCCATCCATATTCTGGCTACTAGTATTGCAGCCGTGGGGGTGCACATTGAAGATTTTCAAAGGGACATTCTTATGTATGCATAAGTAAAAAGTGGAATTGGGATAAGCCTCATTAACTGCACCTCTATTAGTACACCCCAATTCTCGTGTGCCCTTTGGAATGCACGCTCGATATGCAATAAGCTTACATCTATTTACGACCTATTTATTTCACGTTCACTTAACCTGTTAGCCCTCACTGAAACTTGGCTTTCCTCCTCTAACACAACTGCTGTAGCCTCTCTGTCCTATGGCGTCCTGCATTTCAGTCACACTCCCAGGCCTGGCGACAAACAAGGAGGAGTAGGAATTCTCTTGTCTCCACACAGTACCTTTCACGGCATTCCTTCACCCCCTCTCTTTCCTTCTCATCTTTTGACGTTCACGCCATCCTCCTCTACTCCCCTATAGCTCTTCGTGTTGCAGTTATCTATCGGCCCCCTGGCCCAGCATCACAATTTCTGGACTACTTTGAAGCCTGGCTTCCACATTTTCTCTCTTGGAATGTCCCTTCTCTCATCTTAGGGGACTTCAACATACCCCTTGATAATCCTAACATGCCTGCTGCCTCTAAACTTCTATCCTTTACCACCTCTTTAGGCCTGTCTCAATGGACAACATCTCCAAACACTGTGAAGGCAACTCTATAGACCTGGTCTTCACAAATCTATGTGTTGTTTCCAACTCCCTTAACCTCCCCTTTCCTCTCTCTGACCACCATCTACTAACTTTCTTTCTTACTCTACCTGCTACATCTTTGCAAGCCCCCAAAAAACTGCTACCTTACAGGAATTTAAATGACTTGGATCTCACAGACTTTTCCACTCAACTGAGTCCTCTGCTCTGTGACATTTCATCCCTCTCTTGTCCAAACCTCGTGATTCTACACTATAATTGGGCACTAAAATCAACACTTGACAAAACTGCACCCTTCACTCTTCGACGTACATCAATCACTCAACGGCAACCATGGCACACTAAACAGAAAAGATATATTCAGCGATGCTCACGGGCTGCTGAACGGCAGTGGAGGAAATCACGCACCTGTGCTGATTTCCTGCATTATAAATTCACCCTTAAGTCCTACAACTCTGCGCTCAGCCTGGCCAAACAAGTCTATTTCTTCTCCCTTGTGTCATCTCTCGCATCCAACCCCAGAAAGCTGTTCTCAACCTTTAACTCCCTTCTACGTCTGCCTGCCCCCCGCCCACTACCAACCTCACTGCTCAGATTATTGCTGATCACTTCAAAAATAAAATTGGCACCATTAGAAAAGAGATCTGCACCTCCGACCCCTCAAACCCAGCAATCCTATACACCCCTTCTATTAACAAAAATCTATGCTACTTCCCTCCTGTAACAGAGGAAGACGTCTCTGCACTCCTATCCTTGGCTCATCTCACAACCTACCCTCTTGACCCTATTCCTTCACTACTTATTCCCTCTCTCTGCTTCACTAACCCCTACCCTAACTCACCTCTTTAACCAATCTCTCACCGCTGGCACATTTCCTGACACATTCACGCATGCGTCAATCATACCAATCCTAAAAAAAAAACGACTAGTCTATAATCGGCTAACTCAATTTCTCACAACTAACTCCTTTCTTAATCCACTACAATCTGGTTTCCGCCCTAAACACTCAACAGAAACCCGCTCTTGCTAAAGTAACAAATTGCCTGTTTTCAGCTTTTCAGTACTCCCTTAGTAATTCTTCTTGACCTGTCCGCAGCTTTTGACACAGTTGACCATCCTCTCCTCCTAAAAATACTACATTCATTTGGCATCGGAGACACAGCCCTCTTCTGGTTTGCATCATATCTGTCAAACCGCTCGTTTTCAGTTTCCTTTAACAACTTATCTTATGATCCTTTGCCTCTCTCAGTTGGAGTACCGCAAGGCTCTGTCTTGGGCCCCTTGCTTTTCTCTTTCTATACATACTGCCTTGGAAAACGTATAGCCTCCTTTGGATTCCAGTTCAACTTATATGCTGATGATACCCAAATCTATCTTTCCTCTCCTGATATCTCTCCCTCTTTACTCAACCAGATTTCTGCCTGCCTCTCTGCAATTTCCTTTTGGATGTCTTCACACTACCTCCAAGTCAATCTGTCCAAAACTGACAAGGGTAATGAACCCAATAGGGGGCGCTATTATGTTTAAACTAAACTGCACAGCTATATTTCATATAGGGATGCATAAAGAGTATATACAGATACTAAATATAAACTTATATATATATATATATATATATATATATATATATATATACCTACAACAATAAGTCAGTAAAATCACAGTATTGCAATGTTGATATACAATCACCACTAGACATCATAGTCCTAAATGGAGATAGATGATACAAATGAGAATAGTCCAGTGAAACAATTCCGTGGATCTTTGGGCAGCACTCAATCTTCACCATCCAAAGGTCAGCAAATCTAAAATGAAACACAAGGAAAGAGGCGCCGTATGTGTGAATCTGTAGCAACCAGCATCAAAAATAGAACAAGTGCAGGGTACTCACAATATGGAAAGGCACTCAATTGTGCCTGTAGATGCAGGCTGGTATTCACAGCAGACCAGCTAGCTGTGCAAGGCACTCCAAGATATCCTAAAGTAGGAATCTGTAGATATTTCAGCCGAATGTAGGAAATCAGTCCAGCACTATGGGGATCTGGAGCTAGGTGCAAAAAAAAGCGCACAAACTGTGTGAATCTGTAAGTACCCAATAATTTATCTAAAACTAGTACAGGGTACTCACAATCTGTAGCGGCACTCCAATGTGCCAATAGAGGCAGGCTGGTTATCACAGCAAACCAGCTAGCTGTACAGGGTAAGCAGCAGGATACTCCACAGCAAACAGGATCGACAGGTAGCTCAGATAAATATACTCAGCAGCAATGAGGATATATGGTTAAAAATGAGTTTAATAAAAATAAAAACAATTATAAAATACATAAATCACTCATGCAGTATGAGTAAACAGCATGCAACGTGTTGCTCGGTATAGACCGTTTCATCAGGCATCTATGAGGCACAATTGAGTGCCTTTCCATATTGTGAGTACCCTGCACTTGTTCTATTTTTGATGCTGGTTGCTACAGATTCACACATACGGCGCCTCTTTCCTTGTGTTTCATTTTAGATTTGCTGTCCAAAACTGAGCTGCTTCTTATCCCCCCTTCTTCGAGACATCCAACACCTGACATTTCTCTGACGGTTGGAGACTTTATTCTTAACACCTCACCCCAGGTCCGATGTCTTGGGGTCACACTAGACTCAGAACTCACATTCAACCGACATATACAAGCGCTTACCAAATCCTGCCGTTCACACCTACGCAACATTTCCAGAATTTGTCCCTTCCTTACTCAAAAAACTACAAAAATACTTATTTATTCCCTCGTTTTGTCACGCATTGATTATTGCAATCTACTCCTAAATGGCCTTCAAAACACCGCCTCTCCTCCCTCCAATCTATTATGAATGCTTCTGCTAGACTTATCCACCTAAGTCGCCGAACTACATCAGCTGCTCCGCTCTGCCAGTCTCTACACTGTCTCCCCATATACTCCAGAATACAATTTAAAGTATTAACCCTAACTTACAAAGCACTCAAAAGTCTAACTCCCAACTATATTTCCTCTCTCATCGTGAAATATTCCCCATCCCCTCCTCTTCGATCAACCTCTGACCTACATCTCTACACTCCTGTTATCTCTACGTCCCACCCCTGCCTCCAAGACTTCGCACGTGCTTCTCCTGTTCTCTGGAACCGCTCCATAAGACTGTCTCCAACCTTAAAAACTCGCCTATTCAGAGAGGCTTACCATCTCTCCATCCCTTATCCGAACCAAACTAATACATGAACTTCCTGACTCACTGCTGCAAATACAACCGATGTAACAAGCTACCCCAACCTTATGTCTCTGCACCCTTAACCTATAGACTGTGAGCTTTCCGGAGCAGGGCCCTCTTCCTCCTGTACTAGATTTGTTTAGTTTTGTATTTTATCACAAATCTTTGTCATTGTATACCCCTACCATGGTACCCAGCGCTATGGAATTTGGCGGCGCTTTACAAATAAATGATGATGATAATAATAATCAGAGGAACAATTTAATGAATTATTTAACTCTCTGGAGCATAACAGACAGGGAGCTCCCTGACAAATTAATGGTACCCTTCAAATGTAGTCCTGTGGACTTGATGTGACTCTTTTTGCTTGTGTCATAGTGTAACTAGTATGAATACAAGTAGATTATGTTGCATATCGCAAATATTGTCCTGATTTTATTAATTATTTTCCTCTAGGTTTGTGCCAGATATGGGTATACTGGATGGGTGGGTAGCTTTCTGTGACTCTTCCTCTCCACTGGAGTCACTTCTTTTTTTCTTCTTCTTTATTTAATGAAATTATACTTCTGTGCACTGCTCACCTGCTACCACTTAGGATTTCCATCTTAATGGGAGGAGAGTCCACTGCTTCATTCATTACTTGTGAGATTTAAGCACCTAGCCACCTGGAGGAGGCAAAGACACCCCAGCCGGCTTAAATACCTCCCCCACTCCCCTCATCCCCCAGTCATTCTTTGCCTTTCGTCACAGGAGGTTGGCAGAGAAGTGTCGGAAGATTCTGAGTAGTCTCTTAGGAGGGTAGTACTCTTCGCAATGGGACTGGAGTTTTAAGTAGTCCTGTCAGCGTCTCAGTGAGAGCATGGAGTATTTCTGCGAAACCATTCCGACTCAGATTAACAGCACCATAAGCAATCGGGGTTGACGAGTTTCGCTGCCTGCTTTCTGCTGTCAAGTCCATGTCAGGAGCGATGCTACTAACCTGTCACACTTGAAAGGCCGTGTGCCTGTTCCACGGCATAGATTCTGGTAAAAAAAATTTTTTTTTTTTTTTTTTTATACATGTATGATAACGTTAAAAAACAGGGTCACGGTGTGACTCTTATCTGTATAGAATCAAAGGTTAATATCTCCTGAGGGGGATTATTGAACAGTGGGGAATAATCTTATATGTTTTTGATTTTATGCTGCTTTATGTGTGAGATGTTATGGGCTTATAGGCTGTTATGTAATATACAGGTTTCAATTTCACTATGAGAGCCATGCAGCTTACAAGCTTGGCGTGCTTTTTTTCATAGCAGGGACGGTCCTGCATTGTGCACCATGTGATTCTTTACCTCTTTCCTGACCGGGTGTCTGAGGAGTCCTAACTCTCTGTACTGTCCGGGTCATGGGAGGTGGTGAGTGCCCCAGCCATTGGGATATAAAGGTGCAGTTTTTTAAAATAAAATAAGATGTTTAATTTCTATAGTTCCCCGGTTATATTAGCGATGGAGGATTCTGTTACTTAGAGGGCACTCCCTCTATGCCTAAGGAGTAATTCCTGTTTATATTGTGAGGAGGTCTTAGTTTCGCCCCCTCAATTATGTTCCATATGCCTTGATAATGTGATAATATCAAACATGTTTGATACCACTGAGCCGTCTACCTCTGAGGAGTTGTCGTCCAGTGAGGTGCGTACCCTACATGCTTATCTCTCTACACATGCAGTTTCCCGTAGCATGGCTGATCCTCCATCTGGAGGGCGCCATTTTTTCACCTGACGTTACTGCGCAGCTAAGACGGCAGTGTCTGCGGCCTTTAATGCTTTACCTCGCCCTGCTAAGCGCAAGTGAAAGGTTGCATATTGAACTCCTTCCCAGAGTACATCAGATAATTTATTGGAGTTAACTGATAGGGTTATCCGAGGCTGAAGTTCTCTGAGACTTCAGAGTATGAACATTCTGGGTCGGAGTCTGCTGCCTCTCAACCTCCGGCTGCGGAGGAACCAGACTTTAGTTTTAGGAATTTGCACTTTCTTCTAAAGGAAGATTTTTTGGCGAATTCAGTGGTTCCAGAGGCCAAATTGCCTGAGGAACCTTTGATTCCTAAATTGGATAGAGTTTGAGGACAGGGTGGTACCTTATACTTCCCTGCTCCTGTGATAGCGAAAATTATTAAGAATGAATGGGACTGGATTGTTCCTCTCTTCTCTCTTTAACAAATCGTTCCCGGTCCTGGACTCTCAATGGAGTTGTGAGGTTCCGTCCCTAAAAGGGATGGCACTATCTTCACCCTTACTAAACGTATTACTATCCTGTTTGATTATAGCTCTTCGTTTTAAGAGCCCATGGTTAAAGGATGAAAACTCTGTTAAAGTTTCTTCAACATACGGGATATTTGTTTCAACTGGAGGTGGCTGTTGCCGCGGTTGCTGAAAAAACTACTGTGACGGATACCCCGGCTACCCCTACTGGGTAGCTCTGCCAAATGGGTCCTGCTTCCTCCCTGCCAACTGCAGCTATGTAGCTGGCAAGTGACCACAGCCTGTAGCCACCCCTGATGCCCGACAGCATCAGTACCTAGGGTCCTACCTTGTTGCAGACTCCAGCTACCCAGACTAGATAGCTCTTTCAGAGTGTCCTTCCTCTGCCTGGAACAGACTGCTATGTAGCTCAGGAAAGTGATTTTAGCAGGAGCCCACCCAAATAACTAGACATACTAGCATTCAGGTGAAACAGGAACTGATTTTATTGAGCAAAACGCACATCTTTTATACACACACTTATCTTGATAAGAACAGAAGACAATGACACAGTTTTCCCGCCATTCCCGCCCCTCCAGACTGACCGGCGCCTCCATAGCAACCCTAGTCCCACAGAATCCCAGGACACAGTGGTGACGGTTTTGGGGTGATCCCGGTGGAGCGACGGCACTTTTAGGGTGTCATTTTAAAGCTTCAGATGCCACAGTCCAAAAATCAGCACGATTCGTTTCTGGGGACCGGAGTTATAGTCCAAAACCCCCGGTTCCCAAAGGAGCTCCCCTCCGGTAATTCCCCCACCTCTTGCCCTCCCTAGGGGCTACTAATCCCCAAAAGAGCGGAGCTCTGGGGCACATGGTTGCTGCAGCGACGAGGGGTAAAGTTAGCGGGTGTCCTGCTGTCCTGTGGCCGACCGGGAGTTCCAGGAGCCTGGACAGCCTGAGAGGGGTTAGGCGGGGGTCCGTTGTGAGGTGGCCGACCGGGAGTTCCAGGTGCCCGCCCAGCCTAGGAGGGTTTTCCTGGTCATACACCAGCTCTAAACAAGACAAGCAAACAAACGCTTCCAGGGATTGTGGTTGCTTTGAGGAGCCCAAAACCACTGAGAAACAGGGGTGAGGCCGTAGGGGGGTAGCCTTAGCTGTCTAGTATCCGTGACAACTACCTTCTGGTGTGACTCCTTATAGGATTTGATCGGGGTGGAGAGGTCCCCTCGACGTTACTCAGGAAAGATTTACGGCCTTGAGGGTTGATAATTCTATTATCTGTGATGCCATTAGGAAGATTATTCGCCTAAATGCTAAGGCTTCAGCTCTTTATGTTCAGGCCCGTCGGACTCTGGTTGAAGTCATGGTCTGTGGATATGACTTCTAAGTCTACACTTCTTTCCCTCCTGTTTAAGGGAATGATTTTGTTTGGTCAAGGCCTGGACTCAATTATCTCCACGGTCACAGGGGGAAAGGTGCCCTTCTACCGCAAGAGAATATGAACGAGTCTAAGGGACAATTTTCATTCTTTTTGATTTGATAAAGCCCATGTCAGCAATCCTCTGCTAAGCCTGAGCAAACCAAGAGTGCTTGGAAGCCAGCACAGTCCTGGAATAAATGCAAGCAGAGCAAGAAACCCGCCAAATCTAAGTCGGCATAAACGGGCGGTTCCCGGTTCTCTTCTGGATTGTGTAGGGGGCGACTGTTGCTTTTTTCAGTCGCTTGGTTCAGGGACGTGCAGGATCCATGGGTCCTGGAGGTCATAGCTCAGGGTTACAAGATAGGTTTCAAGTCTCAGCCACCCAAGGGCAGTTTTCTCCTCTCTGTCTTCCTGACCAGGAAGGATGGAAGCCTTTCTGGGGTGCGTACGGGATCTTTCCTCTTAGGAGTTATTTTCCCAGGGCCTATTGCAGTGAGAGGTTTGGGATGCTATTCAAACCTTTTTGTGGTCCCAAAGAAGGAGGGAACTTTCCGTCCGATTTTGACCTAAAGTGCAGCAGCCTTCCAAGTAGTTGACCCTGGTTTGATTCCCAGCCAACGCAGCATTCTCCAAGAAATTTTTCGGAGAATGGACCATTCGGAATCTCTCCTATCTTCTTCGATCCTATGGATGGAAGATAAATCTAGAGAGAGTTCCCTTCTATCAAATACAAGGGTAGAATTCTTGGGTACTATAATAATCTCCATAGGCATGAGGCTAGCTTCAACATGTCTTGACCTCCTTAAGGCCATCTGTGGCTCGGTGTATGGAGGTGATTGATCTCATGGTGTCCAGCATGGACATCATTTCCTTTGCCAGGTTTCACCTCAGACTGTTGCAACAGCGCATGCTGAAGCAGTGGAACATGGATCATTCGGATCTGTCTCAACAGATTTCTCTGGACAACAGATAGAGATTTGCTCTCTTGGTGTTTTTGTCCTGATCACCTGTCTCAAGGGATGTCTGTCTCAAGACCATCCTGGGTGATTGTGACTACGGTTGCGAGTCTGTCAGGATGGGGAGCTGTTTGGGGTGCCAGGAAGGCACAGGGCCTATGGACTCGGGAGGAAAAGCTCCTTCCTGATTGCATTTTGGATCTTTGGGCAATAAACAATGCTCTGAAGGCTTGGCCTCTGCTGTGTTTGTCCCAGTTTATCAGATTCCAATCAGACAATATATCCTTGGTGGCTTACATCAACCATCAGGGGGACCGAGAATCTCCCTAGCTATGAGGGAAGTATCTCGGATTCTGGAGTGTACGAAGACCTACATTTGTTCGCTGTCAGCGATCCACATTTCGAGTGTGGACAACTGGGAAGTGGAGTTCCTCAGCAGACAATCCTTTCATCAGGGGGAATGGTCTCTCCATCCCGAGTGTTTGCTGAGATTTGCAAGAGGAAGATCTTATGACTTTTCAATACCAAGCTACGCAGATATGGGTCGAGGTACAGGGATCCTCAGGCGGAGCTAACAGATGCATTAGCGGTGCCTTGGAGGTTCAATCTAATTTATCTTTAATGCCCATTACCACTACTTCCTAGTGTAGTGGCTCGAATCAAGCAGGCGTCACTGATACTGATTGCTCTGTCTTGGCTGCAAAGTATCTAGTTCACGGACTAGTGGGGATGTCGTTATCTCCTCCGTGGAAGTTACCTTATCGCAGGGATCTGCTGATAAAGGTCTCTTTGTTCATATATGTCTAGATCTCTGAGGCTGACTGCGGGGAGATTGAACGCTTAGTCCTAGTCAAGAGAGGGTTTTCTGAGAGTGTGATTTTTACTCTTATTCAAGCTCGTAGCTGGTTGCTCATCGCATCTATCATAAGGTGTGGAGGACCTACTTATTCTGTTCTCCAGGATGAACTGGAGAAGGGCTTTTCTGCAAGTCCCTTGAGGGGACAGATTTCGGCCATGTCAGTGTTACTGCACAAGAGGTTTGCTGAGATTCCTGATGTGCAGTCACTTGTTAAGGCTCTGTTAGGATCAGACCTTTGTTTAGATCTATTGCTCCTCCTTGGGGTTTAGATCTTGTTCTTTAGGTTTTGCACGGGCTCCGTTGAAGCCTATGCATGAAGTAGAGATTAAATTATTGTCTTGAAAGGTTCCTTTTCTACATGCTATTGCTTCTGCACGCATCTGTGATTACTGTCTTGCAATACATCCCTCCTTATCTGGCTTTCCATGCTGATAAGGCTGTTCTACGAACCAAGTTAGGTTTTCTTCCTAAGGTTGAGTCAATTTCGTAACATCAATCAAGAGATTGTTGTTCCTTTCTTATGTCCTACTACTTCTTTGTCGATGGATCGTTTTCAATGTAATTCTAAATGTGGTTTGTGCCTTAAAGTCCTTTCCTCAGGCCAAGAAGGAATTTAGACAAACTTCTTTCTCTGTTTGTTCTCTTTCCGGGAAGCGTGGGGGTCAAAGGGCCTCTTCGACTTTTTTATCTTTTTGGCTGAGGAGTGTCCTACGTTTCGGGACATAAGCCTCCTCTGAGAATTACGACTCATTCAACTAGAGCTGTGGCCTCTTCTTGGGCCTTTAAGAACGAGGCTTCTATGGAGCAGATTTGTAAGGCGGCTACTTGGTCCTCTTTACATACTTTTGCAAAATTTTTACAAATTTTATGTTTTTGCTTCGGCGGAAGCAGCTTTTGGGAGAAAGGTTCTGCAGGCTGTGGTGCCCTCAGTATAGGGTACGCCTTCTTTTAACCTCCCGTTTTTTTCATTCAATGTCCTCTAGAGCTTGGCTATTTGTTCCCACAAGTAATGATTGAAGCAGTGGACTCTCCTCCCATTAAGATGGAAAACATAAATTATGCTTACCTGATAATTTCATTTCCATCTGTGGGAGGAGAGTCCACTGCTCCCGCCTGTTTCTCCAGGGAGCGGACCGAAATTTTATAATATTCTTCTGGCACCATTTATTCCCTGATATATCTCCTACTGTTCCTTGTTCCCTTGGCAAAATGACTGGGGGATGAGGGGAGTGGGGGAGGTATTTAAGCCTGGGGTGTCTTTGCCCCCTTCTGGTGGCCAGGTTCTTAATTCCCACAACTAATTAATGAAGCAGTTGACTCTCCTCCCATAGATGGAAATGAAATGATCAGGTAAGCATAATTTGTTTTTTAATTTTTTTTTCTGGTGCCAGCCTTGTATTGTGTGTGTGTGTGTGTGTGTGTATGTATGTGTGTGTGTGTGTATATATATATATATGTATGTATATATATGTATGTATATATATATATATATGTATATATATATGTATATATATATATATATATATATGTATATATATATATGTATATATATGTATATATATATATATGTGTGTGTATATATATATATATGTGTGTGTATATATATATATGTGTGTATATATATATTTCTTCTGTTATGTGTGATCAGTCCACGGGTCATCATTACTTCTGGGATATAACTCCTCCCCAACAGGAAATGCAAGAGGATTCACCCAGCAGAGCTGCATATAGCTCCTCCCCTCTACGTCAGTCCCAGTCATTCTCTTGCACCCAACGACTAGATAGGATGTGTGAGAGGACTATGGTGATTATACTTAGTTTTTATGACTTCAATCAAAAGTTTGTTATTTTAAAATAGCACCGGAGCGTGTTATTACTTCTCTGGCAGAGTTTGAGGAAGAATCTGTCAGAGTTTTTTTTTTTTACTATGATTTTAACCGGAGTAGTTAAGATCATATTGCTGTTCTCGGCCATCTGAGGGAGGTAAAGGCTTCAGATCAGGGGACAGCGGGCAGATGAATCTGCATTGAGGTATGTAGCAGTTTTTATTTTCTGAATGGAATTGATGAGAAAATCCTGCCATACCGTTAAAATGACATGTATGTATACACTTCAGTATTCTGGGGATGGTATTTCACCGGAACTACTCTGTTAAAGGTCACTAATCCTTTTTAATAACTATTTATCATGTTAAACGTTTTTGCTGGAATGTAGAATCGTTTACATTGCTGAGGTACTGTGTGAATAAATATTTGGGCATTATTTTCCACTTGGCAGTTTTTTTTTTTTTTTTTTTTGCTTTAATTGTGACAGTTTCGTTTCTCTTCACTGCTGTGTGGGAGAGGGAGGGGCCGTTTTTGGCGCTCTTTGCTACGCATCAAAAAATACCAGTCAGTTACTTTTATATTTCCTGCATGATCCGGTTCATATTTGATAGATCTCAGGGGTCTTCAAACTTCTTTGAAGGGAGGTAAATTCTCTCAGCAGAGCTGTGAGAATTCTTATAGTGACTGTGAATAAAAACGTTGCTTTGTATTTTTTATGTCAAATTTAATTATTGTTATTTTACTAATGGGAACAAACCTTTGCTAAAAGTTTTGTTGTTTTAAAGTTTGATGCTATAACTGTTTTTCAGTTCATTATTTCAACTGTCATTTAATCGTTAGTACCTCTTTGAGGCACAGTACGTTTTTTGCTAAAAAAGATTATAACCAAGTTGTAAGTTTTTTTTGCTAGTGTGTTAAACATGTCTGACTCAGAGGAAGATATCTGTGTCATTTGTTCCAATGCCAAGGTGGAGCCCAATAGAAATTTATGTACTAACTGTATTGATGCTACTTTAAATAAAAGTCAATCTGTACAATGTGAACAAATTTCACCAAACAGCGAGGGGAGAGTTATGCCGACTAACTCGCCTCACGCGGCAGTACCTGCATCTCCCGCCCGGGAGGTGCGTGATATTTTGGCGCCTAGTACATCTGGGCGGCCATTACAGATAACATTACAAGATATGGCTACTGTTATGACTGAAGTTTTGTCTAAATTACCAGAACTAAGAGGCAAGCGTGATCACTCTGGGGTGAGAACAGAGTGCGCTGACAATGCTAGGGCCATGTCTGATACTGCGTCACAGCTTGCAGAGCATAAGGACGGAGAGCTTCATTCTGTGGGTGACGGTTCTGATCCAAACAGATTGGACTCAGATATTTCAAATTTTAAATTTAAATTGGAGAACCTCCGTGTATTACTAGGGGAGGTCTTAGCAGCTCTCAACGATTGTAACACCGTTGCAATACCAGAGAAACTGTGTAGGTTGGATAAATACTTTGCGGTACCGGCGAGTACTGACGTTTTTCCTATACCTAAGAGACTAACTGAAATTGTTACTAAGGAGTGGGATAGACCCGGTGTGCCGTTCTCACCCCCTCCAATATTTAGAAAGATGTTTCCAATAGACGCCACCACTCGGGACTTATGGCAAACGGTCCCCAAGGTGGAGGGAGCAGTTTCTACTTTAGCTAAGCGTACCACTATCCCGGTGGAGGATAGCTGTGCTTTCTCAGATCCAATGGATAAAAAATTAGAGGGTTACCTTAAGAAAATGTTTGTTCAACAAGGTTTTATATTACAACCCCTTGCATGTATCGCGCCGATTACGGCTGCGGCAGCATTTTGGATTGAGTCGCTTGAAGAGAACCTTAGTTCATCTACGCTAGACGACATTACGGACAGGCTTAGAGTCCTTAAACTAGCTAATTCCTTCATTTCAGAGGCCGTAGTACATTTAACCAAACTTACGGCTAAGAACTCAGGATTCGCCATACAGGCACGTAGGGCGCTGTGGCTAAAATCCTGGTCAGCTGATGTTACTTCTAAGTCCAAATTACTTAATATACCTTTCAAGGGGCAGTCTTTATTTGGGCCCGGTTTGAAAGAGATTATCGCTGACATTACAGGAGGTAAGGGCCACGCCCTACCTCAAGACAAAGCCAAAGCTAAGGCTAGACAGTCTAATTTTCGTCCCTTTTCGGAACTTCAAAACAGGAGCAGCATCAACCTCCACTGCACCAAAACAGGAAGGAGCTGTTGCTCGTTACAGGCAAGGCTGGAAGCCTAACCAGTCCTGGAACAAGAGCAAGCAGGCCAGGAAACCTGCTGCTGCCCCAAAGACAGCATGAACCGAGAGCCCCCGATCCGGGACCGGATCTAGTGGGGGGCAGACTCTCTCTCTTCGCCCAGGCCTGGGCAAGAGATGTTCAGGATCCCTGGGCACTAGAGATCATATCTCAGGGATACCTTCTAGACTTCAAATTATCTCCCCCAAGAGGGAGATTTCATCTGTCAAGGTTGTCAACAAACCAGATAAAGAAAGAAGCGTTTCTACGCTGCGTACAAGATCTGTTAATAATGGGAGTGATCCATCCGGTTCCGCGGTCGGAACAAGGACAAGGGTTCTATTCAAACCTGTTTGTGGTTCCCAAAAAAGAGGGAACTTTCAGGCCAATCTTAGATTTAAAGATTCTAAACAAATTCCTAAGAGTTCCATCGTTCAAAATGGAAACTATTCGGACAATCTTACCCATGATCCAAGAGGGTCAGTACATGACCACAGTGGATTTAAAGGATGCTTACCTTCACATACCGATCCACAAAGATCATCACCGGTATCTAAGGTTTGCCTTCTTAGACAGGCACTACCAGTTTGTAGCTCTTCCATTCGGATTGGCTACGGCTCCAAGAATCTTCACAAAGGTTCTGGGTGCCCTTCTGGCGGTACTAAGACCGCGAGGGATTTCGGTAGCTCCATACCTAGACGACATTTTAATTCAAGCTTCAAGCTTTCAAACTGCCAAGTCTCATACAGAGTTAGTTCTGGCATTTCTAAGGTCGCATGGATGGAAAGTGAACGAAAAGAAGAGTTCTCTTTTTCCTCTCACAAGAGTTCCATTCTTGGGGACTCTTATAGATTCTGTAGAAATGAAGATTTACCTGACAGAGGACAGGTTAACAAAGCTTCAAAATGCATGCCGTGTCCTTCATTCCATTCAACTCCCGTCAGTAGCTCAATGCATGGAGGTGATCGGCTTAATGGTAGCGGCAATGGACATAGTACCTTTTGCACGCCTACACCTCAGACCTCTGCAATTATGCATGCTAAGTCAGTGGAATGGGGATTACTCAGATTTGTCCCCTACTCTGAATCTGAATCAAGAGACCAGAAATTCTCTTCTATGGTGGCTTCATCGGCCACACCTGTCCAGGGGGATGCCATTCAGCAGGCCAGACTGGACAATTGTAACAACAGACGCCAGCCTACTAGGTTGGGGCGCTGTCTGGAATTCTCTGAAGGCTCAGGGACTATGGAATCAGGAGGAGAGTCTCCTTCCAATAAACATTCTGGAATTGAGGGCAGTTCTCAATGCCCTTCTAGCTTGGCCCCAATTAACAACTCGGGGGTTCATCAGGTTTCAGTCGGACAACATCACGACTGTAGCTTACATCAACCATCAGGGAGGGACAAGAAGCTCCCTAGCAATGGTGGAAGTATCAAAGATAATTCGCTGGGCAGAGTCTCACTCTTGCCACCTGTCAGCAATCCACATCCCGGGAGTGGAGAACTGGGAGGCGGATTTCTTGAGTCGCCAGACTTTTCATCCGGGGGAGTGGGAACTTCATCCGGAGGTCTTTGCCCAAATACTTCAACGTTGGGGCAAACCAGAGATAGATCTCATGGCGTCTCGCCAGAACGCCAAACTTCCTCGCTACGGGTCCAGATCCAGGGATCCGGGAGCGGTTCTGATAGATGCTTTGACAGCACCTTGGAACTTCGGGATGGCTTATGTGTTTCCACCCTTTCCGCTGCTTCCTCGATTGATTGCCAAAATCAAGCAGGAGAGAGCATCAGTGATTCTAATAGCGCCTGCATGGCCACGCAGGACTTGGTATGCAGATCTAGTGGACATGTCATCCTGTCCGCCTTGGTCTCTACCTCTAAGACAGGACCTTCTGATACAGGGTCCATTCAAACATCAAAATCTAACTTCTCTGAAGCTGACTGCTTGGAAATTGAACGTTTGATTTTATCAAAACGTGGTTTTTCTGAGTCGGTTATTGATACCCTGATACAGGCTAGGAAGCCTGTTACCAGAAAGATTTACCATAAAATATGGCGTAAATACCTATACTGGTGCGAATCCAAACATTACTCCTGGAGTAAGGTTAGGATCTCTAGAATATTGTCTTTTCTACAAGAAGGGTTAGAAAAGGGTTTATCAGCTAGTTCATTAAAGGGACAGATTTCAGCTCTGTCCATCTTGTTACACAGGCGTCTGTCAGAAAATCCAGACGTCCAGGCTTTTTGTCAGGCTTTAGCTAGGATCAAGCCTGTGTTTAAAGCTGTTGCTCCGCCATGGAGTTTAAACTTAGTTCTTAACGTTTTACAGGGTGTTCCATTTGAACCCCTTCATTCCATTGATATAAAATTGTTATCTTGGAAAGTTCTGTTTTTAATGGCTATTTCCTCGGCTCGAAGAGTCTCTGAGTTATCAGCCTTACATTGTGATTCTCCTTATCTGATTTTTCACTCAGACAAGGTAGTTCTGCGTACTAAACCTGGGTTCTTACCTAAGGTGGTCACTAACAGGAATATCAATCAAGAGATTGTTGTTCCATCCTTGTGTCCAAATCCTTCTTCAAAGAAGGAACGTCTTCTACACAATCTGGATGTAGTTCGTGCCCTCAAGTTCTACTTGCAGGCAACTAAAGATTTTCGCCAAACTTCTTCCCTGTTTGTCGTTTATTCTGGACAGAGGAGAGGTCAAAAAGCTTCTGCTACCTCTCTCTCTTTTTGGCTTCGTAGCATAATACGTTTAGCCTATGAGACTGCTGGTCAGCAGCCTCCTGAAAGAATTACAGCTCACTCCACTAGAGCTGTGGCTTCCACTTGGGCCTTTAAGAATGAGGCCTCTGTTGAACAGATTTGCAAGGCTGCAACTTGGTCTTCGCTTCATACTTTTTCCAAATTTTACAAATTTGACACTTTTGCTTCTTCGGAGGCTATTTTTGGGAGAAAGGTTCTTCAGGCAGTGGTTCCTTCTGTATAATGAGCCTGCCTATCCCTCCCGTCATCCGTGTACTTTTGCTTTGGTATTGGTATCCCAGAAGTAATGATGACCCGTGGACTGATCACACATAACAGAAGAAAACATAATTTATGCTTACCTGATAAATTCCTTTCTTCTGTTGTGTGATCAGTCCACGGCCCGCCCTGTTTTTAAGGCAGGTAAATATCTTTTAAATTATACTCCAGTCACCACTTCACCCTTGGTTACTCCTTTCTCGTTGATTCTTGGTCGAATGACTGGGACTGACGTAGAGGGGAGGAGCTATATGCAGCTCTGCTGGGTGAATCCTCTTGCATTTCCTGTTGGGGAGGAGTTATATCCCAGAAGTAATGATGACCCGTGGACTGATCACACAACAGAAGAAAGGAATTTATCAGGTAAGCATAAATTATGTTATATATATGTGTGTGTATATATATATATGTGTGTATATATATATATATATATATATATATATATATATATATATATATATATATATATGTGTGTGTGTGTGTATATATATATATATATATATATATATATATATATATATATATATATATATATATATATATAATCTGTGTGATTTGCCCCCTGTGCTGTACTAGGTGGTTTGCCGTGTCTATCAACTTTAAACAAGACTCCTATGGAAGCTCGCTCTTGTGAGCGCAAGGCTTCCAGCCAATGCAAACACGAGGTCATGTTCGCATTGCTCCTCACTTGTAATACCAGTGCTCATTTACTTGCGCTGGTATTACTGAGTGGAGTACGCATTATCTAGCCCTTAATAGGGTGTAGAAGGGAAGAATTTATTGTATTGGCACAGTGTTAAATGATGGCTTGGTATATCTGGTGAGTTGCTTTCGAATCCTGGAAGTAGGGAGAGCAGCTAATTAAAGGGACAGTCAAGTCCAAAAAAACTTTCATGATTCATATAGGGCATGTCATTTTTAAAAAAACTTTCCAATTTACTTTTATCACCAATTTTGCTTTGTTCTTTTGGTATTCTTAGTTGAAAGCTAAACCTAGGAGGTTCATATGCTAATTTCTTAGACCTTGAAGGTCGCCTCTAATCTAAATGCATTTTGACAGTTTTTCACCACTAGAGGGTGTTAGTTCATGTGTTTCTCATATAGATAACATTGAGCTCACGCACATGAAGTTACCTAGGAGTGAGCACTGAATGGCTAAAATGCAAGTCTGTCAATAGAACTGAAATAAGGGGGCAGTTTGCAGAGGCATAGATGCAAGCTAATTACAGCGGTAAAACGTGTATTATTATAACTGTGTTGGTTATGCAAAACGGATAAATGGGTAATAAAGGGATTATCTTTTTAAACAACAAAAATTCTGGTGTTGACTGTCCTTTTAACTATTTATTTAACAGGTTGTTTACACAGAATTGTTTTTTTTTTCTTCTTTTTTCTACAGTGCAGTGTGATCGAGAGTCTTAAAGAGCTTTTGAAAAACTGGTTGATTTGGCACTCAGTCTGTGCAGAACAAATAAATACTCAAGGCATGGACATGTAAGATCTCTTTATTGTTATGTCTTTAGGATTTACTTTCACTTTAGCCTTTCAATCGATCGCCGCTCTTGGCTCCTACAGCAAGCCACGGCTAAAAGATGTTTTGGCTAAGAGGTGACGTTTTCACCTCTTAGCCAATAGCTGTGCGGTAAATCCGGCTTGGCGCCCATGGGAGCCTGATTTACCGCACGGCTATTGGCTAAGAGGTGAAAACGTCACCTCTTAGCTCCTACAGCAGTGCATGGCTAAAAATGTTTTGGCTAAGAGCGGCGATCGGTTGAATCAAATAAAGGAGCTTTCTACATGAAGTATCTTATACTTCATAAATGAAAGTGCCCTTTTATTTGTCTCAATAGTAAATCCTAGCGTTTGTTAAACGCTAGGATTTACTTTCACTTTAAGTTTCTAGCTAGTCTTGTGATTTCCATAGTAATCTTGCAATTTAATAATTCAGAAAAATCAAGTCAATTAAAAAATAAATAAATACTAAATTACATGATATAATCTTTACTTGGTCACTGCTAGCACGGAGTATGCACATATATTAAAAGCATGTATTTCTTTTACAAGATATGACGAGTCCACGGATTTCATCCTTACTTATGGGATTACGCCTCCTGGTCAGCAGGAAGTGGCAAAGAGCACCACAGCAGAGCTGTGTATATATATATATATATATATATATATATATATATATATATATATATATATATATATATATATATATATATATATATATATATATATATATATATATATATATATATATATATATATATATTCCCTCCCACCCCTGTCATTCTCTTCATTCCTGTGTTAGTGATAGGAAGAGGTAAAGTGAGGTGTTAGTTATAGATTCTTCAATCAAGTGTTTATTATTTTTAAATGGTGCCGGTGAGTACTATTTTCTCTCAGGGTGGAGCATCAGATGTTTCAGCAATGGGAACTGAGGCGTTTTTGTTCTACATTATCACTCCCCATGCTGGGGCTGCCCTGCTGATGGTCTTATACAATGACACATAAGGCCCTATTTGTCCCCACAGATCTACAGGAGGTGATGTAAAGAGTCCTCTTATCATGGGGGACAGCTTTTTGTTTTCTGGGGAACGCATGGCTCAGAACAGACTGGACGTTAGCTGCTGCAGTTTAAGTGGGGTAACTAACTGGTAAACTATGAGTTAATTCCCTACCTGTTTTCCCTTATGACAAAATCTGTTAATCTCTACCTCTTTTCCCTCAAGATCTGTGTAAAAACAATGGGCGTGTAAAGTCAGTGGGTTGGTGTATGTGACCCGTTTGCTCTAACAGGGTTTTTGAGAACGATGACCTTATCAGTGGTGTTTACTTATGCAGGCTGACGTTGGAGGTATAAAAGAGGGTTGTTCATCCTTTATTTATATGCGGCATGACTTAATGGGGATCATATGGCTCATACGAGTAAAATGTGGAGATTAGGTTTACCCAATATTGATTTTCTTCTTACGGCGCCTTTTTTTGTATGTATACCGCCCACGAAGTGCGGGGCTATGTTTGCGTGCTTGATGCGCACTTGTTGTTCCGATCCTGTGCACGGAGGGCTCCGGTTGCTTCCTAGGTCCGCTTGGTTTAGCTTAAAAGAGCTGGAGAGCCTTATGGTTAAAATCTTGGTCTGCGGATGTGTCCTCTAAATCCAAGCTTTTGGCTATTCCTTTCAAGGGTAAAACCCTATTCGGGCCTGACTTGAAAGAGATAATTTCTGACATTTACGGGAGGTAAGGGTCATCTCCTACCTCAGGATAAGAATTCTAAGCAGAGGGGTAGACAGAGTAATTTTCGTTCCTTTTGAAATTTCAAGGGAGTCCCCTCTGCCTCTTCCACTAAACAGGAAGGGAATTTTGCACAAGCCAAGTCCGTCTGGAGACCTAACCAGGCTTGGAACAAGGGTAAACAACCCAAGAAGCCCGCTGCTGCTCCCAAGACAGCATGAAGGGGCGGCCCCTGATCCGGGACCGGATCTAGCAGGGGGCAGACTTTCTCTCTTTGTCCAGGCTTGGATAAGAGACGTTCAGGATCCTTGGACACTGGAAATCCTGTCTAAAGGGTATAAGCTGGAGTTCAAAAATTCCTTCCCAAGGGGAAGGTTCCTTCTTTCACGATTGTCTGTAGACCAGATAAAAAGAGAGGCATTCTTACGCTGTGTAAAAGACCTCTCCACTATGGGAGTGATTTGTCCTGTTCCAATTCTGGAACAGGGGCAGGGGTTTTACTCAAATCTTTTCGTGGTTCCCAAAAAAGAGGGAACGTTCCGACCCATTTTAGATCTCAAGAGTCTAAACAAGTTTCTCAGAGTCCCATCCTTCAAGATGGAGAGTATTCGGACAATTCTTCCATTGATCCAGGAGGGTCAATATGACTACCGTGGATTTAAAGGATGCATACCTTCACATTCCTATCCACAAAGATCATCACCAGTTCCTAAGATTTGCCTTTCTGGACAAGCATTTTCAGTTTGTGGCTCTGCCCTTCGGGTTGGCCACGGCACGCAGGATCTTCACAAAAGTTCTAGGGTCTCTGCTGGCGGTTCTCATACCGCGGGGCATTGCAGTGGCACCGTATCTGGACGATATTCTGATCCAGGCGTCTTATCAACTGACAAAGTCTCATACCGACATGGTTCTGTCCTTTTCTAAGGACTCACGGGTGGAAGGTGAATCTAGAAAAGAGTTCACTAACTCCACCTACAAGGGTTTCCTTCTGTATCGATGAAAATCTTCTTGACGGAGGTCAGAAAGTTAAAGATTCTCAATACATGCTGAGCCCTTCAGTCCAATCCTCGGCCATCAGTGGCTCAGTGCATGGAGGTAATTGGATTGATGGTGGCGGCAATGGACATCATTCCATTTGCTCGTTTTCATCTCAGACAGTGGAATGGAGATTATGCAAATTTGTCTCCTCAGATAGATCTGGATCAGGAGACAACAGACCCTCTTCTTTGGTGGTTGTCGCAGGATCATCTGTCCCAAGGGACGTGCTTCCGCAGACCCTCATGGGTGATAGTGACAACGGACGCCAGTCTACTAGGTTGGGGTGCAGTCTGGAATTCCCTGAAGGCTCAGGGTGTGTGGCCTCGGTCGGAGTTTCTACTCCCAATCAATATTCTGGAATTAAGGGCAATATTCAATGCGCTTCAGGCTTGGCCTCAGTTGGCTTCGGCCAAATTCATCCGGTTCCAGTCGGACAACATCACGACTGTGGCTTACATCAGTCATCAGGGAGGAACAATGAGTTCCTTAGTGATGACAGAAGTTTCCAAGATAATTCGGTGGGCGGAGGCTCACTCTTGTTATCTGTCAGCAATATACATCCCAGGAGTGGACAACTGAGAAGCGGACTTTTTGAGCAGACAGACGTTTCATCCGGGGGAATGGGAACTCCATCCGGAGGTCTTTGCCGCTCTGATTCTCAGGTGGGGCAGACCGGAATTGGATCTGATGGCGTTTCGTCAGAATGCCAAGCTCCTGAGATACGGATCCAGATCAAGGGATCCTCAGGCTGAACTTATGTGTTTCCACTGTTTGCTCTCCTTCCCCTGGTGATTGCTCGGATCAAACAGATGAGGGCTTCAGTAATTCTAATCGCTCCTGCGTGGCCGCACAGGACTTGGGACGCAGATCTGGGGGACATGTCCTCTCTGCCACCGTGGAAGTTTCCATTGAGGCAGGACCTTCTCATTCAGGGACCCTTCCATCACCCGAATCTAGTTTCTCTGCAGCTAACTGCTTGGAGATTGAACGCTTGATTTTATCCAAGCGAGGGTTCTCTGATTCGGTCATTGATACTTTGATTCAGGCACGTAAGCATGTTACTAGAAAGATTTACCATAAGATATGGCGTAAATATCTTTATTGGTGCGAATCCATGGGCTACTCATGGAGTAGGGTTAGGATTCCCAGGATTTTAGCTTTTCTCCAAGAAGGATTGGAGAAAGGGTTGTCGGCAAGTTCTTAAAGGGACAGATTTCTGCTTTGTCTATTCTGTTACACAAACGTCTGTCAGATGTTCCAGACGTTCAATATTTTTGTCAGGCTCTAACTAGAATCAGGCCTGTGTTTAGACCAATTGCTCCTCCTTGGAGTTTGAATTTAGTTCTTAATGTTCTTCAAGGGGTTCCGTTTGAACCCATGCATTCCATAGATATTAAGTTGTTATCTTGGAAAGTTTTTTTATTTTTGGTTGCTATTTCTTCTGCTCCCAGCGTTTCTGAGCTTTCAGCTTTACAATGTGATTCTCCTTATCTTATTTTCCATTCTGATAAGGTGGTGTTGCGTACCAAACCTGGTTTTCTTCCTAAAGTTGTTTCTAATAAGAATATTAATCAGGAAATTGTTGTTCCTTCTTTGTGTCCTAATCCTTCTTCTAAGAAGGAGCGGTTGTTACATAACTTGGACGTGGTTCGTGCCCTGAAGTTTTACTTGCAGGCGACTAAGGATTTCCGGCAATCATCTTCATTATTTGTTTTTTTTTCTGGGAAGCGTAGGGGCCAGAAAGCTACTGCTACCTCTTTCTTTTTGGCTGAAAAGTATCATCCGTCTTGCATATGAGACTGCTGGACAGCAGCCTCCTGAAAGAATTACGGCTCATTCTACTAGGGCTGTGGCTTCCTCATGGGCATTTAAGAACAATGCTTCTGTTGAACAGATTTGCAAGGCTGCAACTTGGTCGTCTCTTCACACTTTTTCCAAATTTTACAAATTTGATACCTTTGCCTCGTCAGAGGCTGTTTTTGGGAGAAAGGTTCTTCAAGCAGTGGTGCCTTTCCGTTTAGGTTCCTGTCTTGTCCCTCCCTTTCATCCGTGTCCTGTAGCAGCTTTGGTATTTTATCCCACAAGTAAGGATGAAATCCGTGGACTCGTCATATCTTGTAAAAGAAAAGGAAATTTATGCTTACCTGATTTATTTCCTTTACGATATGACGAGTCCACGGCCCGTCCTGTAAATTTTTCAGACAGGTTTTTATTTTTGTTAAACTTCAGTCACCTCTGCACCTTGGCTTTTCCTTTCTCTTCCTAACTTCGGTCGAATGACTGGAGTGGGAGGGAGGGGAGGAGCTATATATATACAGCTCTACTGTGGTGCTCTTTGCCACTTCCTGCTGACCAGGAGGCGTAATCCCACAAGTAAGGATGAAATCCGTGGACTTGTCATATCGTAAAAGAAATAAATGTATCAGGTAAGCATAAATTTCCTTTTGTAGCCTATCTGCTTATATCTAGGCCATTGCATGTACAAGCAAAGTTATCACAGAATGTGTATGAACTTTTCTCAGAAGCATTTTTCAAAATGGTATTGTAAAGAAATATTCTCTCTAGAGATGGGTTCTTATATGTACTGCTCTGCAAGGAATACCCAGAGCATAAATATTCTGTTCTGCTCTGCAAGGAATACCCAGAGCATAAATATTCTGTTCTGCTCTGCAAGGAATACCCAGAGCATAAATATTGTGTTAATAATGCAATCTATATATAATTTTTATTGTTTTATTCTCTCCATAATGAATACATAATTGTTCATTTCATTAGAATTCTTACGATTGTGAATTTCTATAGCTACAGTATTTTGAAACTTAAAGTTACGCTACCCACATGTTGAAGTCCTTGAAAGTAGTGCAGCATAACTGTAAAAGGATGAGTAGAAAATATCACCTCAACATCTCAATGTAAAAAAGGAAGATATTTTACCTAATTTCCTCAGTAGCCACATCTCATTGTAAAGGGATTTTCAGCAGCCAATTAGGACTTGCAAGAGAGCTTGCGTCATGTTATTCTCCTATTCAGTTTGAGGAAGTTTACTATGAAATCTCATGAGATCACAGTAAAGCAAAGCATGACCTCAGCACTACTGATGCTTATTTGGATGTTGCTCTTTTTTTCTTTTTTTTTTTCTTCAACCTGTAGCTGGACAGTAACTGAAGGACCACTGTTCACTGAGCACTTGCTATTTTGAGATGAAGAAGTTTTGAGGTAAAATATCTTCCATTTTTACATATAGATGTTCAGGTTATATTTTCTCGTTCGTGTTTTACAGATACGCTGCATCACTTTCAAGTGATTTAGCACATAAGTATTTTGTCCCTTTAATTTATTTTTCCTGTATTATGCAGTTTATACAATGCATAATTCCTGTTTTTTATTCTTATTTTAAGGAGTTAAGATACTGATTAGCCAGGTATTTCTAAAAGTTCTTTTCATTTTAGAAAATCATGTAGTGTATATGTGTAATTACATTTTTTTTTTTATTCTTTTTGGTATTGACCCCATTGAATTCCTATGCGTTGGTAATGAATATCTTCTCTCTGACCAGGAATGACACAATGTCTGGGCTACTGACTTCTGTGGATAATCTAGTCCAGTTCACAGGTCGCCTTTCAACGTTGGGGCTACAGATTCACAACAGCTCTTTGCTTCTTCACTTCATCCTCGATTTCTATGAAACTGTAAGATCTTTGTTGACAACTTTGTGACCCCCAAAATTGTTATTTAATTAAATTAAATGCAGAGTTTATGAAAATCACAGTTTAACCCTTTTACAGCTGAACAATTATAAAACCCTTTGATGAAGCCTTTTCTTTCTTTTTAAGACACGATGAGTCCACGGATTTCATCCTTACTTGTGGGATTTCACCTCCTGGTCAGCAGGAGGAGGCAAAGAGCACCACAGCAGAGCTGCTATATATAGCTCCTCCCTTCCCTCCCACCCCAGTCATTCTCTTTGCCTGCGTTAAAGATTTTTCTATCAAGAGTTTATTATTTTTAAAGTGGTGCCAGAGTGTGCTGCTTTGTTCCAGGGTGTAGCCGTAGTCCATATCAGTCTCTACAGTAGAGCTTTTTGGTGGCTTTAAAGCAATGGGAACTGGTGGGACATAATTCTCACTGTGCCTCCCATACATTGATGCTGCCCTTACACTGATGGCCTAAGCAAGTTTTACTCAGGCTTTATCATTTTTCAACAGGGCCATAGGAGGTAGAGGACCGCTTACACCTGTTGGGCTATCCTGCTGTTGGACAGCATTAAGGTAAGTGCTGCTTTATTTTCTGGGGAGTTTTTCTCTCAGAGCAAAGTGGGCACTTGTGTTTCTATTTAAAAGATAAAAGGCTCTGCAGTGGGACTTTTATTTATGGGACCAGGCTCTCTTTTATTTAGAGGGTAAATTGTGACAGCCTAGTTCAGGCACTGGGGCTGGGAGAAAGCTGTTTTATTTTTTTCGGGTTGTTCATAGTATTACGCCCACGATGGGCGGGGCTATGTTTTTCGCGCATCTGGAGTACGCTGCGCATTCAGTTTGGGGCTTACGGTGTCACTGTTGAAGTAGCTCTTCTAGACTGCTGGGAAGATCAGGTCATGCTAGAACCGCATGGTCTGTAAGCAAGCAGTTGTTAGCGCTGGGATCGTTGCCTTCTATTCCTCTGGTGTTTGCAGTGAGACTGGTGGTCAAGGTAGGTACCTCAGCAGGAGGTTAATTGTGTCCGTTTATTTCTTAAAGGCAAAGTATTGTTTTTTTTGTCTAAAGTTATTTCAGTCAGTAATCTGTATAACTTTTTGTGTCCTGTTGTATAATTGTTTTCTTCTAGCATTGTGTTTTTTGTTTTGAATTCTTAAAGAGACAGTAACACTATTTTTTGTTTTTCTAAAAATAATAAATCTAAAGTATTATAATAATATTGGAGCTGTGCAGAGTGTTACCTGCTCCATGTGTTTGGATGCTAATGTGGAACCACCTCCCTTCTGTCCCTCATGTATTGAGAGGGCTTTAAGTTATAAGGAAAAGATTTTTCATGATCAAATTTTTTTAAAGGCGGATGTTTCTCCTGGATCTAATGACGAGATTCAGAGTATGCCGCAGCTTTCTCCCCTAGCGTCCCAAGATTTAACGCCCGCACAAGCAGTGCCCTGTACTTCTGCTCTAGCACCAGCTGGAGTTACCTTAAAGGACAAAGTAGCGCTTATGTCTTCTACAATTTCTGATGCGTTATCTGCTTTTCCTATATTACAAGGCAAACGTAAAAGGAAGGACAACCATGTTATTGGTGAGGCTTCTGAGGCTATGGTAGCAATCTCGGATGTACCCTCCCAGGGAGCCGAGTTAGAGGGTATAGAGGTTCTATCAGAAGGCGAAATTTCAGATTCAGAAAGTTCAGTACCTTTGACTGATTCAGAGGTTGTATCTTTCAGGTTTAAATTAGAACACCTCCACCTGTTACTCAGGAAGGTTTTGGTGACTTTAGATGACTGTGATTCTACAGTAGTTGTCGCTCCTGTGAAGTCGAGTAAATTGAACAGATATTTCTTCTGTTAAGTGTGATCAGTCCACGGGTCATCATTACTTCTGGGATATTACTCCTCCCCAACAGGAAGTGCAAGAGGATTCACCCAGCAGAGCTGCATATAGCTCCTCCCCTCTACGTCACTCCCAGTCATTCTCTTGCACCCAACGACTAGATAGGATGTGTGAGAGGACTATGGTGATTATACTTAGTTTTATATCTTCAATCAAAAGTTTGTTATTTTAAAATAGCACCGGAGTGTGTTATTATCTCTCTGGCAGAGTTTGAAGAAGAATCTACCAGAGTTTTTGCTATGATTTTAGCCGGAGTAGTTAAGATCATATTGCTGTTTCTCGGCCATCTGAGGAGAGGTAGACTTCAGATCAGGGGACAGCGGGCAGATGAATCTGCATAGAGGTATGTAGCAGCTTTTATTTTCTGACAATGGAATTGATGAGAAAATCCTGCCATACCGATATAATGTCATGTATGTATACTTTACACTTCAGTATTCTGGGGAATGGTACTTCACTAGAATTACACTGTAAGAAGTACATAAAGCTGTTTAATAACTAGAAATTATGTTTAACGTTTTTGCTGGAATGTAAAATCGTTTTCATTTGCTGAGGTACTGAGTGAATAAATGTTGGGGCACTATTTTTCCACTTGGCAGTTGCTTAATCTTTTTTCTGACAGTTTCTGTTCTCTCTCACTGCTGTGTGTGAGGGGGAGGGGCCGTTTTTTGGCGCTTTTGCTACGCATCAGATATTTCAGTCAGCATCTCATTTTATTTCCTGCATGATCTGGTTCATCTCTACAGAGATCAGGGGTCTTCAAAACTTATTTTGAGGGAGGTAATTTCTCTCAGCAGAGCTGTGAGAATTATAGTTGACTGGGATAAAAAACGTTTATTCTGTAATTGTTTCCTGCTTTCAGAATTTGTTATCTTTGCTAATGGGATTAAACCTTTGCTAAAGTTGTGTTGTTTTCAAGGATTGAGGCAATAACTGTTTCAATTTATTAATTTTCAACTGTCATAGATCTTCTGTGCTTCTTAAAGGCACAGTACGTTTTAATATTATTCTAATTGAATTGTATTTCCAAGTTGCAAGCTTATTTGCTAGTGTGTTAAACATGTCTGATTCAGAGGATGATACCTGTGTCATTTGTTGCAATGCCAAAGTGGAGCCCAATAGAAATTTATGTACTAACTGTATTGATGCTACTTTAAATAAAAGTCAATCTGTACAAATTGAACAAATTTCACCAAACAACGAGGGGAGAGTTATGCCGACTAACTCGCCTCACGTGTCAGTACCTGCATCTCCCGCTCAGAGGGAGGTGCGTGATATTGTAGCGCCGAGTACATCTGGGCGGCCATTACAAATCACATTACAGGATATGGCTACTGTTATGACTGAAGTTTTGGCTAAATTACCAGAACTAAGAGGTAAGCGTGATCACTCTGGGGTGAGAACAGAGTGCGCTGATAATATTAGGGCCATGTCAGACACTGCGTCACAGGTGGCAGAACATGAGGACGGAGAACTTCATTCTGTGGGTGACGGTTCTGATCCAAACAGACTGGATTCAGATATTTCAAATTTTAAATTTAAACTGGAAAACCTCCGCGTATTACTAGGGGAGGTGTTAGCGGCTCTGAATGATTGTAACACAGTTGCAATACCAGAGAAAATGTGTAGGTTGGATAAATATTTTGCGGTACCGACGAGTACTGAGGTTTTTCCTATACCTAAGAGACTTACTGAAATTGTTACTAAGGAGTGGGATAGACCCGGTGTGCCGTTCTCACCCCCTCCGATATTTAGAAAAATGTTTCCAATAGACGCCACCACAAGGGACTTATGGCAAATGGTCCCTAAGGTGGAGGGAGCAGTTTCTACTTTAGCTAAGCGTACCACTATCCCGGTGGAGGATAGCTGTGCTTTTTCAGATCCAATGGATAAAAAGTTAGAGGGTTACCTTAAGAAAATGTTTGTTCAACAAGGTTTTATATTGCAACCCCTTGCATGCATTGCGCCGATCACGGCTGCAGCGGCATTCTGGATTGAGTCTCTGGAAGAGAACATTAGTTCAGTTACTCTGGACGACATTACGGACAGGCTTAGAGTCCTTAAACTAGCTAATTCATTCATTTCGGAGGCCGTAGTACATCTTACTAAACTTACGGCGAAGAATTCAGGATTCGCCATTCAGGCACGCAGGGCGCTGTGGCTAAAATCCTGGTCAGCTGATGTTACTTCTAAGTCTAAATTGCTTAATATACCTTTCAAAGGGCAGACCTTATTCGGGCCCGGGTTGAAAGAGATTATCGCTGACATTACAGGAGGTAAAGGCCATGCCCTGCCTCAGGACAAAGCCAAAGCTAAGGCTAGACAGTCTAATTTTCGTTCCTTTCGTAATTTCAAAGCAGGAGCAGCATCAACTTCCTCTGCACCAAAACAGGAAGGAGCTGTTGCTCGCTACAGACAAGGCTGGAAACCTAACCAGTCCTGGAACAAGGGCAAGCAGACCAGGAAACCTGCTGCTGCCCCTAAAACAGCATGAATTGAGGGCCCCCGATCCGGGATCGGATCTAGTGGGGGGGCAGACTTTCTCTCTTCGCCCAGGCTTGGGCAAGAGATGTCCAGGATCCCTGGGCGCTAGAGATAATATCTCAGGGATACCTTCTGGACTTCAAATACTCTCCTCCAAGAGAGAGATTTCATCTGTCAAGGTTGTCAACAATCCAGACAAAGAAAGAGGCGTTTCTACGCTGCGTACAAGAGCTCCTGTTAATGGGAGTAATCCATCCAGTTCCACGATCGGAACAGGGACAGGGGTTTTACTCAAATCTGTTTGTGGTTCCCAAAAAAGAGGGAACTTTCAGACCAATCCTGGACTTAAAGATCCTAAACAAATTCCTAAGAGTTCCATCGTTCAAGATGGAGACTATTCGGACAATTTTACCTATGATCCAAGAGGGTCAGTACATGACCACTGTAGATTTAAAAGATGCTTACCTTCACATACCGATTCACAAAGATCATTACCGGTACCTAAGGTTTGCCTTCCTAGACAGGCATTACCAGTTTGTGGCTCTTCCATTCGGATTGGCTACAGCTCCAAGAATCTTCACAAAGGTTCTGGGTGCTCTTCTGGCGGTACTGAGACCGCGGGGAATCTCGGTAGCTCCATACCTAGACGACATTCTGATACAAGCTTCAAGCTTTCAAACTGCCAAGTCTCATACAGAGTTAGTACTGGCATTTCTAAGGTCACATGGATGGAAGGTGAACGAAAAGAAAAGTTCACTCGTTCCACTCACAAGAGTTCCCTTCCTGGGGACTCTTATAGATTCTGTAGAAATGAAGATTTACCTGACAGAGGACAGGCTAACAAGACTTCAAAGTGCTTGCCGCACCCTTCATTCCATTCAACACCCGTCAGTGGCTCAATGCATGGAGGTAATCGGCTTAATGGTAGCGGTAATGGACATAGTACCCTTTGCACGCTTACACCTCAGACCACTGCAACTGTGCATGCTAAGTCAGTGGAATGGGGATTACTCAGACTTATCCCCTTCTCTGAATCTGGATCAAGAGACCAGAAATTCTCTTCTATGGTGGCTTTCTCGGCCACATCTGTCCAGGGGGATGCCATTCAGCAGACCAGACTGGACAATTGTAACAACAGACGCCAGCCTTCTAGGTTGGGGTGCCGTCTGGAATTCTCTGAAGGCTCAGGGACAATGGAGTCAGGAGGAGAGTCTCCTGCCAATAAACATTCTGGAATTGAGAGCAGTTCTCAATGCCCTCCTGGCTTGGCCCCAGTTGACAACTCGGGGGTTCATCAGGTTTCAGTCGGACAACATCACGACTGTAGCTTACATCAACCATCAGGGAGGGACAAGAAGCTCCCTAGCTATGATGGAAGTATCAAAGATAATTCGCTGGGCAGAGTCTCACTCTTGCCACCTGTCAGCAATCCACATCCCGGGAGTGGAGAACTGGGAGGCGGATTTCTTAAGTCGTCAGACTTTTCATCCGGAGGAGTGGGAACTCCATCCGGAGGTCTTTGCCCAAATACTTCGACGTTGGGGCAAACCAGAGATAGATCTCATGGCGTCTCGACAGAACGCCAAGCTTCCTCGTTACGGGTCCAGATCCAGGGATCCAGGAGCAGTCCTGATAGATGCCCTGACAGCACCTTGGGACTTCAGGATGGCTTACGTGTTTCCACCCTTCCCGATGCTTCCTCGATTGATTGCCAGAATCAAACAAGAGAGAGCATCAGTGATTCTAATAGCACCTGCGTGGCCACGCAGGACTTGGTATGCAGACCTGGTGGACATGTCATCCTGTCCACCTTGGTCTCTACCTCTGAAACAGGACCTTCTGATACAGGGTCCCTTCAAACATCAAAATCTAACTTCTCTGAAGCTGACTGCTTGGAAATTGAACGCTTGATTTTATCAAGACGTGGGTTTTCTGAGTCAGTTATTGATACCTTAATACAGGCTAGGAAGCCTGTTACCAGAAAGATTTACCATAAGATATGGCGTAAATACCTATATTGGTGTGAATCCAAAGGTTAGGATTCCTAGGATATTGTCTTTTCTACAAGAAGGTTTAGAAAAGGGTTTGTCTGCTAGTTCATTAAAGGGACAGATCTCAGCTCTGTCCATTCTGTTACACAAACGTCTGTCAGAAGTTCCTGACGTCCAGGCTTTTTGTCAGGCTTTGGCCAGGATTAAGCCTGTGTTTAAAACTGTTGCTCCACCTTGGAGTTTAAACCTTGTTCTTAATGTTTTACAGGGCGTTCCGTTTGAACCCCTTCATTCCATTGATATAAAGTTGTTATCTTGGAAAGTTCTATTTTTAATGGCTATTTCCTCAGCTCGAAGAGTCTCTGAATTATCAGCCTTACATTGTGATTCTCCTTATTTGATTTTTCATTCGGATAAGGTAGTTCTGCGTACTAAACCTGGGTTCTTACCTAAGGTAGTGACTAACAGGAATATCAATCAAGAGATTGTTGTTCCTTCCTTGTGCCCAAATCCTTCTTCGAAGAAGGAACGTCTACTGCACAACCTGGATGTAGTCCGTGCTCTAAAATTTTACTTACAGGCAACTAAGGAATTTCGACAAACGTCTTCTCTGTTTGTCGTTTACTCTGGGCAGAGGAGAGGTCAAAAAGCTTCTGCTACCTCTCTTTCTTTTTGGCTTCGTAGCATAATTCGTTTAGCTTATGAGACTGCTGGACAGCAGCCTCCTGAAAGAATTACAGCTCATTCTACTAGAGCTGTGGCTTCCACTTGGGCCTTCAAGAATGAGGCCTCTGTTGAGCAGATTTGCAAGGCTGCAACTTGGTCTTCGCTCCATACTTTTTCCAAATTTTACAAATTTGACACTTATGCTTCATCGGAGGCTATTTTTGGGAGAAAGGTTCTTCAGGCAGTGGTTCCTTCTGTATAAAGAGCCTGCCTATCCCTCCCGTCATCCGTGTACTTTTGCTTTGGTATTGGTATCCCAGAAGTAATGATGACCCGTGGACTGATCACACTTAACAGAAGAAAACATAATTTATGCTTACCTGATAAATTCCTTTCTTCTGTAGTGTGATCAGTCCACGGCCCGCCCTGTTTTTAAGGCAGGTAAATATTTTTTAATTTATACTCCAGTCACCACTTCACCCTTGGCTTTTCCTTTCTCGTTGGTCCTTGGTCGAATGACTGGGAGTGACGTAGAGGGGAGGAGCTATATGCAGCTCTGCTGGGTGAATCCTCTTGCACTTCCTGTTGGGGAGGAGTAATATCCCAGAAGTAATGATGACCCGTGGACTGATCACACTACAGAAGAAAGGAATTTATCAGGTAAGCATAAATTATGTTTTTGAAGTACCTTCTTACTCAGACGTTTTTCCTGTACCTAACGAACTTCGGAGATTGTTTCTAAGGAATGGGAGAGGCCAGGTATTCCTTTCTTTCATGTAATTGGCAATAGTCCATGAGCTACTGACGTATGGGATATACAATCCTACCAGGAGGGGCAAAGTTTACCAAAACCTCAAAATGCCTGTAAATACACCCCTCACCACACCCACAATTCAGTTTTACAAACTTTGCCTCCTATGGAGGTGGTGAAGTAAGTTTGTGCTAAGATTTCTACGTTGACATGCGCTTCTCAGCATTTTGAAGCCTGATTCCTCTGAGTACAGCGAATGTCAGAGGGACGTGGAGAGTATCACCTATTGAATGCAATGATTTTCCTAACGGGAAATAGGTTCTCTGTTATCGGTCGTAGAGATTCATCACCTACCTCCCTTTTCAGATCAACGATATACTCTACTGATAACTGTTTCAGTACTGGTTTGGCTATCTGCTATATGTGGATGGGTGTCTTTGGGTAAGTATGTTTTTATTACTTAAGACACCTCAGCTATGGTTTTGGCACTTTATGCATTTATATAAAGTTCTAAATATATGTATTGTACTTATATTTGCCATGAGTCAGGTTCATGTATTTCCTATTGCAGACTGTCAGTTTCATATTTGGGGAAAGTTAATATTAAGAAATATTTTTTTCTTACCTGGGGTTTAGTCTTTTTTTCCAATTGACTACTTTGTTTCAAATTGCGGGCTGACTTAGGCTCGCGGGTGCGCCAAATGCTACACTTAATTGTGTCATTCTTGGCGGGAGACTTTTTTGGCGCGAAAGGCACGTCCGTTGACGCAAGTTCGTTATTTCCGGCGTCGTAATTGACGCAGAGGTTTCACACAGGGTTGCGTCGTTAGTGACGCGAGTGTGTCATTTCCGGACATGGTTGGCGGCAAAAAATGGTAAGTTATGTTGTTCGTCATACTTGGCACCAAACTTTTTTCATTATTTATTTTCCCCATTGCTGTTTGCCTCTTGCCTTTTTCTATGTCAGAGGGCTATGCTATTTGCATTTTTTCCCATTCCTGAAACTGTCATATAAGGAAATTGATAAATTTGCTTTATATGTTGTTTTTTCTTTTACATACTGCAAGATGTCTCAATCTGATCCTGCCTCAGAAGTATCTGTTGGAACTTTGCTGCCTGACATCGGTTCTACCAAAGCTAAGTGCATTTGTTGTAAAATTGTGGAGATTATATCTCCTAATGTCATTTGTATTAGTTACCATGATAAACTTTTACACGCAGATAGTGTGTTCATCAGTAATAGTACATTGCCAGTTGCAGTTCCTTCAACTTCTAATGTACATGATATACCTATGAATTTTAAAGAATTTGTTACTGATTCTATTCAGAAGGCTTTGTCTGCATTTCCGCCTTCTAATAAGCGTAAGAGGTCTTTTAAAACTTCTCAAAGTTGAGGAAATGTCAAATGACAGACAACATAATGAATTATCCACCTCTGATGAGGATCTATCTGATTCAGAAGATCCTTCCTCAGATATTGACACTGACAAATCTACTTATTTATTTAAAATGGAGTATAGGCGTTCTTTGTTAAAAGAAGTGTTAATTACTTTGGATATTGAGGAAGCTAGTCCTCTTGATATTAAAACCAGTAAACGTTTAAATTCAGTTTCAGGGGTAACATTTAAATAAACATGTAAAATCAAAGATCCAACAGTAACTGAATAACTGATTTAATATGCAATAACGTGTCAGCAAAGTATTACAATGGACATTAAAAGTCAGCTGGTAATTACAAATAAATAAACCTCTGTTGATGAAACGTAAGTTCAAGTGCAAAGGGCGTCACCAGGTGGGGCAAGAAACCTCAAGGGAAAAGGGGGGGAGGAGGGGGAAGGTCACATATTGCGGAAAAGAAAGGGGGAAGGTTCAATGTAATATAAGATTTGAGTGGGGTTCTGAATTAGATATTGCATTACAAGGTGAGACTGGGAACACTACAATGCATATGCGATGGCCTTTGGTCGTCCTGGTATACAAACCAGGGTTCCCAGATCTGCCAATACAGATCCTCCTTATCTAGACTAGAGTAGAAGCTTTTTTCCATACTGGCGTAGAATTGAATTATAGGGGTCGTGTCTGTAATGTCTGGAGGCTGTGGTTGTTTACATGCTCTAGCTATCGCAAGTTTCATGGCTGCAAGGACAAAGACGACCAGTTTGGACAGGGTGGCCGGTATATTTAGTGGGAAGAGATGTAGGAGGGCCATCTCTGGGGTCAGGGGTACTGACAACCCGAGTGCTGAACAGAGGTCAGATATTTTGCTCCATTGGGGTCGTAATTTGGGACAGCTCCACCAAATGTGGATATCCGAACCCTTGTGTCCACATTCCCTCCAACATAGGGGGGATGATGACGGGAACTTCTGTGATAGTCTAAAAGGAGTGTTGTACCATTGGAGGAGCAACTTCATGTAGGATTCAATTGTGTTTGCACAGTGTACAGTCTTTTTTGTTAAGGTCACGGCCTGTTGGAAGTCCTTATCAGTGATATGCCTGGACAAGTCAAATTCCCAAGCCCTAAGTTGCCAAATTCTTTCAGGATTGGTAGTCATCTGGATTAGTGTTTAATGATGAGAGAGTATTTTAGGGGTTTTAGTTTTTAACTGCCACAATTTTTGGTTAACAGAAACAAGTGGTTAAAGGTCTACCTGGGGCTCTAGGGAATCCCCAAGACAATAGGAAGGTATACAGTCTGGAATTTTCAAACATGGCCCACGTTGGTGGGTTTTGTACTATAGAGCCCAAATTACTCGGTGTAGTCAGTGCGTCTGACAGGTAGAAGTGGGAGACTTGCCGCAGGTCCCATTTACTCCATTGCAAAATATGCATGTCTGGTAGTGCCGCAAGAAGGGCCGGAACAGAATGTATAGGGGAGGGGTGTGGGGTTATATCAGAGAGATGTCGGAGGCTTTGCCAAATTTTCAGATTGTCTCTGATAATGATATTCTTGATCCCTAGGGCGTCCAATCGATACTCAGGGATCCAGGGAAGGTCTGAAAGCTCAAGCCCTAAAGGAAGGTTGGACGTCTCTATGGTCTTCCATCCCTGCGGCTCACCTTTGTCCGCCCACGCAGAGATATGAGTGAGTCGCGCGGCCTCATAGTATCCCTGAATACTAGGCATAGCTACACCTCCCTATTCATAGCGTTTCTGCTGCTATGCGAGGTTTGGATCGGCCCCATATATAGTTCTGGCAAAGGGACTGGAGTCTACATAAAAAGCCTCTAGGGACATTGAGTGGGATACATCGAAAGTAATAGAGAATCTTAGGCAGGATCGCCCTTTTGAAAGACGCTATGCGACCGAGCCATGAGATCTCCCTAAAGTTCCAGGAGGTGATGAGGTCGGTGACTTCTCGAATAATTGCAGTATAATTTAGGGTAATTACTAATTTAGGGTCAGGACCCAACTGGACTCCCAGGTGACGAAAGGTGTTTTGTGGCCACTGAAAAGAATGACGTTCGGAGAACATCTAATTCAAATGCGGGAATACAAATAGGCAGTGCTTCAGTTTTGAGAACATTAATCTTGTAATAACTATGAGCACCAAATTTGGTTATTTGATCAAAAAGTACAGGCAGGGATCCCAGTGGGTTTGTTAGAAACAGGGTCACTTCATCGACAAATAGGGCTATCTTCGTGTCCCCTTCACCGATCCGAACTCCTCGTATCGCTTGGGAATTTCTGATGGCTTGTGCTAGGGGTTCAATAGCAAGAACAAAGATTAAAGGCGACAGGGGATACCCCTGTCTGGTGCCTTTGGTAATTTGGATTTCCGGAGATGCAAATCCCAATCCTTTGACCAACGCAGAGGGGTTAGAGTATAAGGCCCGAATTGCTGTAACTACCTCGCACGAGAGGCCAAACTGAGCAAGGACGAGCCATATGTAGTCCCATCTGACCCTCTCAAACGCCTTTTCTGCATCTAGTGACAGGGCTAGTATGGGACGCCTCAGTCTGGAAGCTTCCGTAAAAATGTCAAGTACTCTACGGGTATTATCTGGCCCCTCTCTGCCAAATGTAAACCCTACTTGATCAGAGTTGGCAATTTTCTGGAGTAAGCGTTTAAGCCGGTTTGCCCAAAGCTTGGCATAAAGCTTTACATCTGCGTTGATCAATGAGATCGGTCTATAACTACTACACGGGGAGGGATCTTTATCTGGTTTGGGTATAGGTGTCTCGTGCCTCTGTGAAGGCCTTCACAGAACGCTATTGAGCTCCGTCTTGAAAAGTTTGTAGAAGGCCGCTGGGTACCCATCCGGGCCTGGGGCTTTGTTGTTCTGGGTGTGTTTAATAGCCAAATTAAGCTCAGTTAATGTGAACAGGGCATTAAGTGTTTCTTTGTCTACCTTGGATAAGGTCGGTAAATGCAGTTTATATAGGAAGTTGGCTATAGCTTGTGTAGAGGACTCATTGCCGGCCATAGAGGGCAGGACATGGTACAGTTCAGAGTAATAATCCGCGAAAGTTTTGCCTATTTCTTTAGGTGAGGAAACTGTTGAGGTACCGTGTTTAAGTGACAATATCCTAGCTGGTGCTGTTCTACCCCGCAACTTATGTGCCAACAGGGTTGAGGCCTTTTTCCCTTGGCAGTACATTAGTTTCTTGAATCGGGCATAGGACTCCCGCACCGTTTCTAATTCCCTATCTGCTAGCTGAGTTCTAAGTTTTTTAATTCTGTCTGCTAGGGGTGAGGACGGGGAAGTTTTATTTGCTAGCTCTGTAGCCCGCAATTCGGAAACCACGAGACCTAGTGGGGCACTGGCCTGAGCTCTGATTACTGCCTGTCTTCTGATACAGATCCCTCTAACATAGGCTTTAAGCACGGCCCATACTGTTTGGGATGATATTTGAGGAGTTTCATTTATTCTTAAGAATTCCACTATGGAGTTTTGAAGAGAAGCTCTAAAGTCCCGATGGTGAAGTAACTGCCTCGGAAGTTTCCAACTAGGTCTGGGAGTTTTAGTTAAGTCAGTAGAGAGAGTAAATATGAGACACTCATGATCTGACCATGAGCAAATCCTAATATGTGAAGATACCACTTTGAGTGTCCAGGAGTCAGTGAAAAAATGGTCCAGTCTCGAATAGGAATTGTGAGGTTTGGAAAAATAAGTGTAGTCTCTCACTATGATGATGTGCTCGCCAAATGTCATACAGATTGTATTGGATTATGTATTGACGAAACTTGGCAGCAGTATGTGTCAATTTTTTTCCCCTTTTAACTTTTTTGTCTACCGATGGGTCCCACACCATATTGCAGTCTCCCCCTAGGACAATTGTTCCCACTTTGAGAAGCTCGACCTTAGATAGCACTACCCTCAGGAAGCTGGGCTGAGATTGGTTAGGGACATATATATTAACCAGGGTAAATAAGAGGCCATTTAGTTTGCAGAGAAGTATCAGGAACCTTCCCTGGTCGTCTTTCTCCTCATGTATGTGATCAAAATGTATTGATTTATGAATGGCTATCGCCACTCCTCTAGATTTTTCAGTGTAGGAGGACAAGAATACCATAGGATATTCGGAGGATCTATATGGGTTTTGTCACGATGCAAGCCAGTGAGTTTCTTGTAAATGTATAACCTGCACCTTCAAAGCCTTCATAGAGTTAGTAAGGAGACTTCTCTTATCGGGGGAATTAAGCCCTTTAACATTTAGGGTAGCAAAGGTGATTTTGTCTGAAAGTGTCCCCATTGTGGGCTATCTGAAATGATACAGGGGATGTAAGGAAAGGTAGGGGAGGGAGAGGAAAGAGGTTTAGATTCACATACCCCACCTGGATCCGCATAGCAGGCAATGAGTTATAACGGTCTCAGGTTATGTAGCTTCTGGACTGTGGAACAACAAATGAGAAAACTACTAATGCCCTAGAACTCTATAAAGAAATAACAGTGGTAAGAGATCACTATACAATGAATAGATACAATACAAAACCGTTAAATTTAAACAAAGAACAACTGTTCTCAACTAAATAAGGTGTCAACAATATAACGGTTATGGTAGTCTGAGAGATCACCAGTGGGAGAAGTTTATCTAGTAGCTAGACTGACTTCTCCGGTCCCCATAAAAGGGGATAACACAAATTATATTTGCGTGAGTAAGGGGGGGGGGAGGTGTTACAAGTAAGTAACCTGTGTAGGAGGATCAACATTTAAAGGGGGGGTGTGAACTATGAAATGACACTTATGTATCTCAAATGTAAAAAGAGAAAAAGGGAGTGTGGTGCATCTGGTTTGTTTAATTTTTATTTTCTTACCTCTTAGGTGTAGGGAGGGAGAAGGGGAATAGGAGGGGAATGGAAAGGTTAAATCAGGAGGGGGGAAAGGGTCTCGCTAAAAAAAAAAGATTAGTGTACATTCTTAGATTTGGGGAGGAAAAAGTGAGGTAAGGGGAGAAGGGAAAAGGAGGAGGATTACTGGGAGGGAGGGGTGTCTAACGTAAAATAAAAATGTAACATTAGTAAACATTCAACTTGTGTAAATCATATTTAACTATGGATTATTGTGGAGACCATGGGTGGCCTCGGGCCCCAACTACTGAGGGGGGTAAAGTTAGAAAATAAGGGTCATTCAACCCAATTAAACCTGCCACCTCAGGTCAGCGACTGCGGGCACCCCCATTCTAGTTTAAACAGAGTGCAGTTGAAATATATAAAGAATGTAATAGAAATATATGGCTAATAAGCTTGAAAAGTTATAATATACTAAACCAGATGGAATATAAATGTCCAAACTCATGTGGAGGGTCGTTGTGGCAGTGGAGTCTATTCTGGAGCCACAGACCGGAGTTTAGATATTGGAGGATCAGCAACTAGATGGGACCCAGAGGAGGTAAGTCCCCACTCCCCGAGCAGGTTGAACCCCTCTTGGGGAGCTATAATTGTATGGGTCTCTCCATTTCTTGTAACTATTAGTTTGGTCGGGTATCCCCACCGGTATCAGATGTTCTCTGTTCTCAAAATTTGAGTGCTGTTTCTGAAGGATCTTCTTCTTTGTAAGGTGTAACTGGAAATGTCTGGAAAGACAGTAATTTGGAGGATTGGGAGTTGTGGTTTATTAACTAGTTCTCTCAATATCCTTTCTTTATGAAAAAATGAATGAAAAAAAAAAATGTGAAAAAATGGACCCTAGCGAGAACATCTCTCGGTTTATCCTGGGAGATAGATCTAGGGCGTGCAACTTGATGGACTCTGTCCAGTATGAGGTCCGGTGGGTCCAGTGAAAGTAATAAATTGTTGCAGAATTCCAGGACGAAAGATTCCAGTTCCTAAGGACCAATCTCCTCCGGTATCCCCTGGAACCTCAAATTTAGTCTGGATCTGTCCTCCATGTCAGCCAGCTTTAGTTCCAAGTCTGAGATTTGAACTGATAAAGAGTGGGAGTAAGAGAGTAAGTGGGCATGATCCACAGCTAAGTCCTTGTGTTTACGTTCTAGGGTTTCAGTACGTTCGCCTAACACAATGTCCCTGCGAAGTTCAGCTGTGGAGCCTTTAATTTCCTTAGTTAGCGTGTCTTGAAGTAAATTCATACGTCTAGTTAGGACATCTACAATATTTTCAGATAGAGCATTCGATGTAGGAGATTGGAAATCCATGCTGCTTTCTGAGTAGCTCATTTCCAACGCAGAAGTAGATTCTCTGAGTAGCTGATTTTTCCCAGTGGGTCGATCTTTAAAATGGTCTGCAACTGTTTTCTTGGGCAGCTGCATTATTTTCAGCCTCCGCTTAGCAGTTTGAGACATAATATATATGTTATAATGGCCCTGATAGGTGTGCGTAATATAGTATTAGTGGAGAACCGCACTTGGATATAAAAGTGTGGAAAAATTTAAAACATAGTCCCCCTGATGTCAATCGTCACTTAGACAGCCATGTTCAAAAGACTATCTGCCAGCAATTGAAATAAGGCTGTGAGTGGTATCGGAGAGAGCGTTCTCCAGGAACCAGTTATTTCAAAAGTTATTATCTACCACTGTCAAGAGGAGACGTATGATATCTTAATATTAGTTATCTACTTCTGATTATAACTGTTAGCTCCTGCTGAAAAATGTGGTTGTGTACAGTTGTGAAATCAGAATGAGCTGGGATATTTCTCAGGTAGCTCTGAGTGCAGCTTATGTGTCAACTATATCAGGGTTTATAAGTTCAGAAATACGCAGGGATATTTAGCAGATCTGAAGAACAAAATGTCTAGAAAAAATGCAGGATATCAGCATTGAATGGGTTAATTATGATATGAACTTAGGAGGGTCCCATCAGTATAACTTCTTTCCATGCTTTTTTGACAAGCAGTACATATACACTGTAAGGCCTTCCTATTATCTACAATAGCCGTTGCAGAATAAACCTTCAAAGCAGGCAAGGCAGGTAACAGTATTAGATGTTATGGAATATATAGCCCGGTAATAGGAAGAGCCACCCACAGTAAGAAATACAGATGAAACTCTTACCCGCTGCTCCAAGTCACTGGTAGAAAGTGGAGCTGAGGCCTGGATGTTGGGAGGACAGTGCGCAAAATGGCGGATGTTCGTGCCAAGAATGCAGTGGCTCTCCTGACCTCAGAGGTTTCTTCTAAGGTTCACTAAGGTCTCCGGCCGATGTGAAGTAGTGGGCAAGAGTAGCCCTTAACAGATTGAGCTTCCGGTAGAAGATCAGGTAGAACTGCGGGCTACGTGTGAGTCGTAGCCTCCCGGAACCGGAAGATTGCAAAATTTTACCCGTGCTGGTAGTTGGTGGTAATCAACTACCCCCCCCCCCCCCCCGGAGAGCAGTAGAGGAAGGTCTGCGCTTGTAGATCAGGAACAGAAGATCTTGTGTCCAGGTTCCGGTAACGCCTGTATATTAAGGCTAGGTTTGTGACAGCTGGTTGTTAAAATTCTAGGGTAAAAACCCCCTCCTTGTCCTAGGAGCCCACTTCAATACTGCCTGGGTATAGTTAGAAGTTAAGCTAATCCCAATTCCGAATATAATTGATGGTTTTTAGGGTATATTGTGGAGAGCTCTCACAGAACACGTCTTGTTAGTTTGACGGCTAACTCCGCCTCCTTCTGCAAGGTTTAAAAAATTGTATCCTTTACCAGCAATTTCAATAGAGTTTTGGGGAAAAGATCGCCAACGTTGATGGGGCTATTTCTACTCTTGCTAAACGAACCACTATTCCTATGGAAGATAGTACTTCCTTTAAGGATCCTTTTAGATAGGAAGCTTGAATCTTATTTAAGGAAAGCCTATTTATATTCAGGTCATCTTCTTAGGCCTGCAATTTCTTTGGCTGATGTTGCGGCTGCTTCAACTTTTTGGTTGGAGAATTTAGCGCAACAAGAATTGGATTCTGACTTATATAGCATTGTTCGTTTACTACAACATGCTAATAATTTTATATGTGATGCAATTTTTGATATTATCAAAATTGATGTTAGATCCATGTCTGTAGCTATTTTAGCTAGAAGAGCTTTGTGGCTTAAATCTTGGAATGCTGATATGACTTCTAAATCTAGATTACTATCTCTTTCTTTCCAAGGTAATAATTGATTTGGTTCTCAGTTGGATTCGATTATTTCAACTGTTAATGGGGGGGAGGGAGTTTTTTTGCCTCAGGATAAAAAAACCTAAGGGTAAATCTAAGGCTTCTAATTGTTTTTGTTCCTTTCGTCAAAATAAGGAACACAAACCTAATCCTTCCCCCAAGGAAACTGTTTCCAATTGGAAGCCTTCCTCAAATTGGAATAAATCCAAGCCTTTTAAGAAACCAAAGTCAGCCCCTAAGTCCGCATGAAGGTGCGGCCCTCATTCCAGCTCAGCTGGTAGGGGGCAGATTAAGGTTTTTCAAGGAAGTTTGGGCAAATTCTCTCCAAAATCAATTGATTCAGAGCATTGTCTCTCAGGGGTACCTAATAGGATTCAGAGTAAGACCACCTGTGAGAAGATTTTTCTTTTACAAGATATGACAAGTCCACGGATTTCATCCTTACTTATGGGATTAGGCCTCCTGTTCAGCAGGAAGTGGCAAAGAGCACCACAGCAGAGCTGTATATATAGCTCCTCCCTTCCCTCCCCCTCCAGTCATTCTCTTTGCCTGTGTCAGTGATAGGAAGAGGTAAAGTGAGGTGTTAGTTTAGATTCTTCAATCAAGAAGTTTGTTATTTTAAAATGGTGCCAGTGAGTACTATTTTTCTAAGGGAGAAATAGTCAGTCTATAACTTCCCAAGAGTGGAGACATTTTATTTTTCTGCCCTGATGTTGATGATCTTAGCAAAAGTTATCTAAGATCCATGCTGGTTCCCACAGAGCACTTGAAGGTAGAGTAAAGAAACCTCTTCAGTGTGGAGAACTGTCATGCTACAAGCAGCATTGAGGTATGTTCAGTCCTTTGTTTCTGGGGAGACTTGATACATCAGAACAGGCTGACATTATTCCCTATCTGGGAAGGGTTATCAGTATGCACTATAGCAATAAGAAATGGTGTCTCTGGAATTCCCATTTATTTATTTATTTTATTTTATGCATTTCAAGTGTGTTGGTGTTTCACTTTACATTGCATGTGTGGGCTGACGCTGGGAGCGGTTGCTGGCTGCTGCTATGATGTGGCTTGACAGGAGTTCATTTCTCTGTGTTTGCGCTTTTAAAGAGGGGCACATGGCTTGTTATAAAATGGCTAAACAAATTCTTAGAGCAGACATGTTATTTTTCGACCCATGCGGGTCTCGGTAAAGGCTAAGAGGTACTCCCACAGTGGGCAGGGCCTATTTTCGCACGCTGTACCGCGCAGTGTGTTTTCCGGACGGCAGCAAGGTTCTGAGGCTCCGGGGGGGGGCCTAGCTCAGTTTTTGTACCAGAGGGTGCAGAAAGACTTGTGACCGTTTTCATCAGTGTGATCTGGGGGCAGGTAGGCTCCGCAGCAGAGCTGTGGCGAGGTGCAGGGGCCGGAATTGATCGAGTTTAATATACTGATAAAATCGTTATTTATTTGATATATACCATATCCTAACAAGTGGTGCAATATTGTTAAGCTATTTTGGGCACATAAGGGCAATTTTTATTGCTGAAAACATTGTTTTGTCTAATATCAGAAAAACTTGTTGCGCTTTTATTATTTAAAGGCGCAGTACACTTTTTAGTTCAAGATTTTTTAATATATGTTTTGACTTCAGAGTACCATATATCAAGCATATAACGACTATTGTTGCTATTGCTAGTCTGTTGAACATGTCTGAACTTGAGGAAAACACTTGTTCTATGTGTTTAGATGCCATTGTGAAACTCCCTCTTACTTTTTGTCCCTCATGTACTGAAAGGGCCTTACAATGTAAAGAGCGAATTTTCTTTAAGGAAAATATGTCTAAGGATGCTTCTCAGTCTGATGAGAATCAGGGTATGCTGCTAGTTTCTCACCAAGCGTCACAACCTTTAACACTTACCCAAGCGACGCCGGGTTCTTCAACCGCATCTACTTCATTTACTCTGCAGGATATGGCTGCAGTTATGTCATCTACCCTTACAGAGGTTTTATCTAAGTTGCCAGTGTTACAGGGCAAACACAGCAGGACAGAAGTCAATTTGAATACTGCGACAGCTGATGCTTTGTTGGCTATTTCCGATGTACCCTCACAGTGATCTGATTTTGGGGTCAGGGAACTTCTGTCTGAGGGGGAACTTTCTGATTCGGGAAGTGTGTTACCTCAGACGGACTCTGACTTGAACACCTTCGCCTGTTGCTTCGGGAGATTTTAGCGACTCTGGATGACTGTGACTCTATTGTGGTACCACCAGAGAAACTGTGTAAGATGGACAAATATTTAGAGGTGCCTGCTTACGCTGATGTTTTCTTTCATGTAATTAGCAAGAGTCCATGAGCTAGTGACGTATGGGATATACATTCCTACCAGGAGGGGCAAAGTTTCCCAAACCTCAAAATGCCTATAAATACACCCCTCACCACACCCACAATTCAGTTTTTACAAACTTTGCCTCCGATGGAGGTGGTGAAGTAAGTTTGTGCTAGATTCTACGTTGATATGCGCTCCGCAGCAAGTTGGAGCCCGGTTTTCCTCTCAGCGTGCAGTGAATGTCAGAGGGATGTGAGGAGAGTATTGCCTATTTGAATGCAGTGATCTCCTTCTACGGGGTCTATTTCATAGGTTCTCTGTTATCGGTCGTAGAGATTCATCTCTTACCTCCCTTTTCAGATCGACGATATACTCTTATATATACCATTACCTCTGCTGATTCTCGTTTCAGTACTGGTTTGGCTTTCTACAAACATGTAGATGAGTGTCCTGGGGTAAGTAAATCTTATTTTCTGTGACACTCTAAGCTATGGTTGGGCACTTTGTTTATAAAGTTCTAAATATATGTATTCAAACATTTATTTGCCTTGACTCAGAATGTTCAACTTTCCTTATTTTTCAGACAGTCAGTTTCATATTTGGGATAATGCATTTGATTTAATAATTTTTTCTTACCTTCAAAAAATTTGACTCTTTTTCCCTGTGGGCTGTTAGGCTCGCGGGGGCTGAAAATTCTTCATTTTATTGCGTCATTCTTGGCGCGGACTTTTTTGGCGCAAAAATTCTTTTCCGTTTCCGGCGTCATACGTGTCGCCGGAAGTTGCGTCATTTTTTTGACGTTATTTTGCGCCAAAAATGTCGGCGTTCCGGATGTGGCGTCATTTTTGGCGCCAAAAGCATTTAGGCGCCAAATAATGTGGGCGTCTTATTTGGCGCTAAAAAATATGGGCGTCACTTTTGTCTCCACATTATTTAAGTCTCATTTTTCATTGCTTCTGGTTGCTAGAAGCTTGTTCTTTGGCATTTTTTCCCATTCCTGAAACTGTCATTTAAGGAATTTGATCAATTTTGCTTTATATGTTGTTTTTTCTCTTACATATTGCAAGATGTCTCACGTTGCATCTGAGTCAGAAGATACTACAGGAAAATCGCTGTCTAGTGCTGGATCTACCAAAGCCAAGTGTATCTGCTGTAAACTTTTGGTAGCTATTCCTCCAGCTGTTGTTTGTATTGATTGTCATGACAAACTTGTTAATGCAGATAATATTTCCTTTAGTAAAGTACCATTGCCTGTTGCAGTTCCTTCAACATCTAAGGTGCAGAATGTTCCTGATAACATAAGAGATTTTGTTTCTGAATCCATAAAGAAGGCTATGTCTGTTATTTCTCCTTCTAGTAAACGTAAAATATCTTTTAAAACTTCTCTCCCTACAGATGAATTTTTAAATGAACATTATCATTCTGATTCTGATGACTCTTCTGGTTCAGAGGATTCTGTCTCAGAGGTTGATGCTGATAAATCTTCATATTTATTTAAAATGGAATTTATTCGTTCTTTACTTAAAGAAGTTCTAATTGCTTTAGAAATAGAGGATTCTGGTCCTCTTGATACTAATTCTAAACGTTTGGATAAGGTATTTAAATCTCCTGTGGTTATTCCAGAAGTTTTTCCTGTTCCTAATGCTATTTCTGCAGTAATTTCCAAAGAATGGGATAAATTGGGTAATTCATTTACTCCTTCTAAACGTTTTAAGCAATTATATCCTGTGCCGTCTGACAGATTAGAATTTTGGGACAAAATCCCTAAAGTTGATGGGGCTATTTCTACCCTTGCTAAACGTACTACTATTCCTACGTCAGATGGTACTTCATTTAAGGATCCTTTAGATAGGAAAATTGAATCCTTTCTAAGAAAAGCTTATCTGTGTTCAGGTAATCTTCTTAGACCTGCTATATCTTTGGCTGATGTTGCTGCAGCTTCAACTTTTTGGTTGGAAACTTTAGCGCAACAAGTAACACATCATGATTCTCATGATATTATTATTCTTCTTCAGCATGCTAATAATTTTATCTGTGATGCCATCTTTGATATTATCAGAGTTGATGTCAGGTTTATGTCTCTAGCTATTTTAGCTAGAAGAGCTTTATGGCTTAAGACTTGGAATGCTGATATGGCTTCTAAATCAACTCTACTTTCCATTTCTTTACAGGGTAACAAATTATTTGGTTCTCAGTTGGATTCTATTATTTCAACTGTTACTGGTGGGAAAGGAACTTTTTTACCACAGGATAAAAAATCTAAGGGTAAAAACAGGGCTAATAATCGTTTTCGTTCCTTTCGTTTCAACAAAGAACAAAAGTCTGATCCTTCATCCTCAGGAGCAGTTTCAGTTTGGAAACCATCTCCATTCTGGAATAAATCCAAGCCAGCCAGAAAGGCAAAGCCTGCTTCTAAGTCCACATGAAGGTGCGGCCCTCATTCCAGGTCAGCTGGTAGGGGGCAGGTTACGTTTTTTCAAAGACATTTGGATCAATTCTGTTCACAATCTTTGGATTCAGAACATTGTTTCAGAGGGGTACAGAATTGGTTTCAAGATAAGACCTCCTGCAAAGAGATTTTTTCTTTCCCGTGTCCCAGTAAATCCAGTAAAAGCTCAAGCATTTCTGAATTGTGTTTCAGATCTAGAGTTGACTGGAGTAATTATGCCAGTTCCAGTTCAGGAACAGGGGATGGGGTTTTATTCAAATCTCTTCATTGTACCAAAGAAGGAGAATTCCTTCAGACCAGTTCTGGATCTAAAAATATTGAATCGTTATGTAAGGATACCAACGTTCAAGATGGTAACTGTAAGGACTATCTTGCCTTTTGTTCAGCAAGGGAATTTTATGTCCACAATAGATTTACAGGATGCATATCTGCATATTCCGATTCATCCAGATCATTTTCGGTTCCTGAGATTCTCTTTTCTGGACAAGCATTACCAGTTTGTGGCTCTGCCGTTTGGCCTAGCTACAGCTCCAAGAATTTTTACAAAGGTTCTCGGTGCCCTTCTGTCTGTAATCAGAGAACAGGGTATTGTGGTATTTCCTTATTTGGACGATATCTTGGTTCTTGCTCAGTCTTTACATTTAGCAGAATTTCATACGAATCGACTTGTGTTGTTTCTTCAAGATCATGGTTGGAGGATCAATTTACCAAAAAGTTCATTGATTCCTCAGACAAGGGTAACCTTTTTCGGTTTCCAGATAGATTCAGTGTCCATGACTCTGTCTTTAACAGACAAGAGACGTCTAAAACTGATTGCAGCTTGTCGAAACCTTCAGTCACAATCATTCCCTTCGGTAGCCTTATGCATGGAAATTCTAGGTCTTATGACTGCTGCATCGGACGCGATCCCCTTTGCTCGTTTTCACATGCGACCTCTTCAGCTTAGTATGCTGAATCAATGGTGCAAGGATTACACAAAGATATCTCAATTAATATCTTTAAAACCGATTGTTCGACACTCTCTAACGTGGTGGACAGATCACCATCGTTTAATTCAGGGGGCTTCTTTTGTGCTTCCGACCTGGACTGTAATTTCAACAGATGCAAGTCTCACAGGTTGGGGAGCTGTGTGGGGATCTCTGACGGCACAAGGAGTTTGGGAATCTCAGGAGGTGAGATTACCAATCAATATTTTGGAACTCCGTGCAATTTTCAGAGCTCTTCAGTTTTGGCCTCTTCTGAAGAGAGAATCGTTCATTTGTTTTCAGACAGACAATGTCACAACTGTGGCATACATCTATCATCAAGGAGGAACTCACAGTCCTCTGGCTATGAAAGAAGTATCTCGAATTTTGGTTTGGGCGGAATCCAGCTCCTGTCTAATCTCTGCGGTTCATATCCCAGGTGTAGACAATTGGGAAGCGGATTATCTCAGTCGCCAAACGTTGCATCCGGGCGAATGGTCTCTTCACCCAGAGGTATTTCTTCAGATTGTTCACATGTGGGAACTTCCAGAAATAGATTTGATGGCGTCCCATCTAAACAAGAAACTTCCCAGGTATCTGTCCAGATCCCGGGATCCTCAGGCGGAGGCAGTGGATGCATTAACTCTTCCTTGGAAGTATCATCCTGCCTATATCTTTCCGCCTCTAGTTCTTCTTCCAAGAGTAATCTCCAAGATTCTGAAGGAATGCTCGTTTGTTCTGCTGGTAGCTCCGGCATGGCCTCACAGGTTTTGGTATGCGGATCTTGTCCGGATGGCCTCTTGCCAACCGTGGACTCTTCCGTTAAGACCAGACCTTCTGTCACAAGGTCCTTTTTTCCATCAGGATCTGAAATCCTTAAATTTAAAGGTATGGAGATTGAACGCTTGATTCTTCATCAAAGAGGTTTCTCTGACTCTGTGATTAATACTATGTTACAGGCTCGTAAATCTGTATCTAGAGAGATATATTATAGAGTCTGGAAGACTTATATTTCTTGGTGTATTTCTCATCATTTTTCTTGGCATTCTTTTAGAATTCCGAGAATTTTACAGTTTCTTCAGGATGGTTTAGATAAAGGTTTGTCCGCAAGTTCCTTGAAAGGACAAATCTCTGCTCTTTCTGTTCTTTTTCACAGAAAGATTGCTATTCTTCCTGATATTCATTGTTTTGTACAAGCTTTGGTTCGTATAAAACCTGTCATTAAGTCAATTTCTCCTCCTTGGAGTTTGAATTTGGTTCTGGGGGCTCTTCAAGCTCCTCCGTTTGAACCTATGCATTCATTGGACATTAAATTACTTTCTTGGAAAGTTTTGTTCCTTTTGGCCATCTCTTCTGCCAGAAGAGTTTCTGAATTATCTGCTCTTTCTTGTGAGTCTCCTTTTCTGATTTTTCATCAGGATAAGGCGGTGTTGCGAACTTCTTTTGAATTTTTACCTAAAGTTGTGAATTCCATCAACATTAGTAGAGAAATTGTGGTTCCTTCATTATGTCCTAATCCTAAGAATTCTAAGGAGAAATCGTTGCATTCTTTGGATGTTGTTAGAGCTTTGAAATATTATGTTGAAGCTACTAAATCTTTCCGAAAGACTTCTAGTCTATTTGTTATCTTTTCCGGTTCTAGAAAAGGCCAGAAAGCTTCTGCCATTTCTTTGGCATCTTGGTTGAAATCTTTAATTCATCTTGCCTATGTTGAGTCGGGTAAAACTCCGCCTCAGAGAATTACAGCTCATTCTACTAGGTCAGTTTCTACTTCCTGGGCGTTTAGGAATGAAGCTTCGGTTGATCAGATTTGCAAAGCAGCAACTTGGTCCTCTTTGCATACTTTTACTAAATTCTACCATTCTACCAAGTATTTTCTTCTTCTGAAGCAGTTTTTGGTAGAAAAGTACTTCAGGCAGCGGTTTCAGTTTGAATCTTCTGCTTATGTTTTTCGTTAAACTTTATTTTGGGTGTGGATTATTTTCAGCAGGAATTGGCTGTCTTTATTTTATCCCTCCCTCTCTAGTGACTCTTGTGTGGAAAGATCCACATCTTGGGTAATCATTATCCCATACGTCACTAGCTCATGGACTCTTGCTAATTACATGAAAGAAAACATAATTTATGTAAGAACTTACCTGATAAATTCATTTCTTTCATATTAGCAAGAGTCCATGAGGCCCGCCCTTTTTTTGTGGTGGTTATGATTTTTTATAAAGCACAATTATTCCAATTCCTTATTTTATATGCTTTCGCACTTTTTTATCACCCCACTTCTTGGCTATTCGTTAAACTGAATTGTGGGTGTGGTGAGGGGTGTATTTATAGGCATTTTGAGGTTTGGGAAACTTTGCCCCTCCTGGTAGGAATGTATATCCCATACGTCACTAGCTCATGGACTCTTGCTAATATGAAAGAAATGAATTTATCAGGTAAGTTCTTACATAAATTATGTTTTTCCGGTTCCTAACAGAATCTCTGAAATTATTACATGGGAGTGGGAAAGACCGGGTATACCGTTCTGACGCTCTCCTAATTTTAAGAAGATGTATCCCGTATCGGAAACTATTCGGGACTCTTGGCAGACAGTCCCTAAGGTGGAGGGACCTATATCTACCCTGGCTAAGCGTACAACTATTCCTATTGAGGACAGTTGTGCTTTCAAAGACCCTATGGATAAGAAGTTGGAGGGTCTTCTAAAAAAGTTATTTATTCATCATGGTTTCCTTTTACAACCGACAGCCTGCATTGTACCAGTTACCACTGCGGCGGCTTTCTGGTTTGACGCCTTTGAAGAGTCTCTTAAGACTGAGACTCCTTTAGAGGAAATTCTAGATAGAATTAAGGCTCTTAAGCTGTCTAATTCTTTTATTATGGACGCCGCATTTCAGATTTCCAAGTTGGCGGCTAAGAATGCCGGATTTGCCATTTTAGCGCATAGAGCGCTATGGTTAAAGTCTTGGTCTGCCGATGTGTCATCTAAGTCAAAGCTTTTAGCTATTTCTTTCAAAGGGAAAACCCTATTCGGGCCTGACTTGAAAGAAATAATTTCTGACATTACGGGAGGTAAGGGTCATCTCCTACCTCAGGATAAAGCAGCTAAACTGAGGGGTAAACAAAATAATTTTCGTTCCTTTCGAAACTTCTAAGGAGTCCCCGCTTCTTCTTCCGCTAAACAGGCAGGGAATTTTGCTCAAGCCAAGACTGTCTGGAGACCCAACCAGGCTTGGAACAAAGGTAAACAGCCCAAGAAGCCCACTGCTGCTCCCAAGACGGCATGAAGGGGCGGCCCCCAATCCGGGATGGATCTAGTAGGGGGCAGACTTTCTCTATTTGCCCAGGCTTGGGTAAGATGTTCAGGACCCCTGGACACTGGACATTGTGTCCCAAGGGTATCAACTGGAATTCAAAAATTCTCTTCCAAGGGGGAGGTTTCTTCTTTCACGATTGTCTGTAGACCAGATAAAAAGAGAGGCGTTCTTACGTTGTGTAAAAGACCTCTCTACTATGGGAGTAATTCGTCCCATTCCAATACTTGAACAAGGGCAGGGGTTTTACTCAAATCTTTTCGTAGTTCCCAAAGAAGAGGGAACATTCAGACCCATTTTAGATCTCAAGAGTCTAAATAAGTTTCTCAGAGTCCCATCCTTCAAGATGGAGACTATTCGAACAATTCTTCCATTGATCTAGGAGGGTCAATATGACTACCGTGGACTTGAAGGATGCATACCTTCATATTCCTATCCACAAGGATCATCATCAGTTCCTAAGGTTTGCCTTCTTGGACAAACATTTTCAGTTCGTGGCTTTTCCCTTTGGGTTGGCCACAGCACCCAGGATCTTCACAAAGGTTCTAGGGTCCCTTCTGGCGGTTCTCAGGCCGCGGGGTATTGCAGTGGCGCCTTATCTAGACAATATTCTGATCCAGGCGTCGTCTTACCATCTGACAAAGTCTCATACAGACATGGTTCTGTCCTTTCTGAGGACTCACGGGTGGAAAGTGAATCTAGAAAAGGGTTAGTTAATTCCACAGACCAGGGTTCCCTTCCTGGGAACTTTAATAGATTCCTTATCCATGAAAATTTTCTTGACAGAGGTCAGAAAGTTAAAGATTCTAAATACATGCCGGGCCCTTCAGTCCAATCTTTGGCCATCAGTGGCTCAGTGCATGGAGGTAATTGGATTGATGGTGGCGGCAATGGACATCATTCAGTTTCCTTGTTTTCATCTCAGACCGCTACAACTGAACATGCTCAGGCAGTGGAATGGAGATTATGCAGATCTGTCTCCTCAGATCTGGATCAGGAGACAAGAGACTCTCTTCTTTGGTGGTTGTCGCCGGATCATCTGTCCCAAGGGACGTGCTTCCGCAGACCCTCATGTGTGATAGTGACAACGGACTCCAGCCTACTAGGTTGGGATGCAGTCTGGAATTCCCTGAAGGCTCAGGGTGTGTGGACTCGTTCACAGTCTCTACTTCCAATCAATATTCTGGAATTGAGAGCAATATTCAATGCGCTTCAGGCTTGGCCTCAGTTGGCTTCGGCCAAATTCATCCATTTTCAGTCGGACAACATCACAACTGTGGCTTACATCAATCATCAGGGAGGAATAAGAAGTTCCTTAGCGATGAAAGAAGTGTCCAAGATAATTCGGTGGGCAGAGGCTCACTCTTGTTATCTGTCGGCAATCTACATCCCAGGAGTGTACAACTGGGAAGCAGACTTTTTAAGCAGACAGACGTTTCATCCGGGGGAATGGGAACTCCATCCGGAGGTCTTTGCCACCCTGATTCTCAGATGGGGCAGACCGGAATTGGATATGATAGCATCTCGTCAGAATGCCAAGCTCCCGAGATACGGATCCAGGTCAAGGGATCCTCAGGCCGAACTGATAGATGCCTTGGCAGTGCCTTATGTGTTATTGATAGATGCTTTAGTGGCGCCTTGTTCATTCAGTCTAGCTTATGTCTTTCCACCGTTTCCTCTTCTCCCTCGGCTAGTAGCCAGAATCAAACAGTAGAAGGCTTCGGTAATTCTGATAGCGCCTGCGTGGCCACGCAGGACTTGGTATGCAGACCTAGTGGACATGTCATCGGTTCCACCATGGAAACTGCCATCGAGGCAGGATCTTCTAATTCAAGGTCCATTCAAGCATCCAAATCTAGTTTCTCTGCAACTGACTGCTTGGAGATTGAACGCTTAATTCTAGCTAAGCGTGGGTTCTCTGAATCAGTTATAGATACTCTGATCCAGGCCAGAAAGCCTGTCACCAGGAAAATTTACCATAAGATATGGCGGAAATATCTTTGTTGGTCCGAATCCAAGGGTTACTCGTGGAGTAAGGTTAGGATTCCAAGGATATTGTCCTTTCTCCAAGAAGGATTGGAGAAAGGTTTGTCAGCTAGTTCCTTAAAGGGACAGATATCTGCTCTGTCTATCCTGTTACACAAGCGCCTGGCAGCTGTACCAGACGTTCAGGCGTTTGCACAGGCCCTAGTTAGATTCAAGCCTGTCTACAAACCTGTGGCTCCTCCATGGAGTCTAAATTTAGTTCTTTCAGTTCTTCAAGGGGTTCCGTTTGAACCTTTGCATTCCATAGATATTAAGTTATTATCTTGGAAAGTTTTGTTTTTGGTAGCTATTTCTTCTGCTCGAAGAGTTTCTGAATTGTCTGCTTTGCAGTGTAATTCACCCTATCTGGTGTTCCATGCAGATAAGGTTGTTTTGCGTACCAAACCTGGTTTCCTTCCAAAAGTGGTTTCTAATAAGAATATTAACCAGGAGATCATTGTTCCTTCTCTGTGCCCTAATCCAGTTTCTAAGAAGGAACGACTGTTACACAATCTTGATGTGGTTCGTGCTTTAAAATTCTATTTAAAGGCAAGTAAAGATTTCAGACAAACATCATCCTTGTTTGTTATCTATTCTGGTAAGAGGAGAGGTCAGAAAGCGACTGCTACCTCTCTTTCCTTCTGGCTGAAAAGCATAATCCGATTGGCTTATGAGACTGCTGGACAGCAGCCTCCTGAACGAATTACAGCTCATTCCACTAGAGCTGTGGCTTCCACATGGGCTTTCAAGAATGAGGCTTCTGTTGAACAGATTTGTAAGGGCAGTGACTTGGTCTTCACTGCATACATTTGCCAAATTTTACAAATTCGATACTTTTGCTTCTTCGGAGGCTATTTTTGGGAGAAAGGTTTTGCAAGCAGTGGTGCCTTCCGTTTAGGTTACCTGACTTGTTCCCTCCCTTCATCCATGTCCTAAAGCTTTGGTATTGGTATCCCACAAGTAAGGATGAATCCGTGGACTGGATACACCATGTAAGAGAAAACAGAATTTATGCTTACCTGATAAATTACTTTCTCTTACGGTGTATCCAGTCCACGGCCCGCCCTGGCAATTAAGTCAGGTCCAAATTTATTTTTGTAAAACTACAGTCACCACTGCACCCTATGGTTTCTCCTTTTTCTCCTAACCGTCGGTCGAATGATTGGGGGGGGGAGCTATATGGACAGCTCTGCTGTGTGCTCTCTTTGCCACTTCCTGTAGGGATTGAGAATATCCCACAAGTAAGGATGAATCCGTGGACTGGATACGCCATAAGAGAAAGTAATTTATCAGGTAAGCATAAATTCTGTTTTTGTTCAGGCTTTAGTTCGTATTAAGCCTGTCATTAAATGAATTTCTCCTGCTTGGAGTCTTAATTTTGCTTTGAGGGCTTTAAAGGCTCCTCCATTTGAGCCTATGCACTCTTTGGACATTAAACTACTTTCTTGGAAAGTGTTGTTCCTTTTGGCCATCTCTTCTGCTAAAAGAGTTTCTGAGCTTTCTGCTCTTTCTTGTGAATTTCCTTTTCTGATTTTTCATCAGGATAAGGTGGTTTTGCGGACTTCATTTAAGTTCTTACCTAAGGTTGTGAATTCTAACAACATTAGTAGAGAAATTGTTGTCCCTTCCTTGTGTCCTAATCCTAAGAATTCTTTGGAAAAATCCTTACATTCTTTGGATGTGGTGAGAGCTTTGAAATATTATGTTGAAGCTACTAAAGATTTCAGAAAGACTTCTAGTCTATTTGTTATATTCTCTGGTTCTAGGAAAGGTCAGAAGGCTTCTGCTATTTCCATGGCTTCTTGGTTAAAGCTTTTGATTCATCAAGCTTATTTAGAGTCGGGTCAGGCCTGCCTCAGAAAATTACAGCTCATTCTACTCGATCAGTCTCCACTTCGTGGGCTTTTAAGAATGAAGCTTCAGTTGATCAGATTTGCAAAGCGGCAACTTGGTCCTCTTTGCATACATTTACTAAATTCTACCGTTTTTATGTATTTGCTTCTTCAGAAGCAGTTTTTGGTAGAAAAGTTCTTCAGGCAGCTGTTTCAGTTTGATTCTTCTGCTGACGTTTTTCTTTTCTTCATGAGAATAACTTATATGTTGGGTTGTGAATTAATTCTTCAGCATATGGCTGTTGTTTATTTTTATCCCTCCCTCTCTAGTGATTCTTGCGTGGTGTTCCACATCCTGGGTATTTGATATCCCATACGTCACTAGCTCATGGACTCTTGCCAATTACATGAAAGAAAACATAATTTATGTAAGAACTTACCTGATAAATTAATTTCTTTCATATTGGCAAGAGTCCATGAGGCCCACCCTTTTCTTATGGTGGTTATGATTTTTTTTGTATAAAGCACAATTATTTCCAGATTCCTTTTGTTGATGCTTTTTACTCATTTCTTTATCACCCCACTACTTGGCTATTCGTTAAACTGAATTGTGAGTGTGGTGAGGGGTGTATTTATAGGCATTTTGAGGTTTGGGAAACTTTGCCCCTCCTGGTAGGATTGTATATCCAGACGTCGGTAGCTCATGGACTCTTGCCAATATGAAAGAAATGAATTTATCAGGTCAGTAAATTATTTTTTTTTCTCCATCTCCTATTTTTAAAAAGATGTTTCCTATAGCGGATGCTATTAGGGATGCTTGGTAGACCGTTCCTAAGGTGGAAGGAGCTTTTTCCACCCTAGCCAAGCGTAAGACTATTCCTTATGAGGATAGCTTTGCTTTTAAAGGATCCTATGGACAAGAAGTTGGATGGTCTACTTACAAAGATTTATGTTCACCAAGGTCTGCTATTGCAGCCGGCTGCGTGTATTGCTACTGTCACTAGTGCGGCAGCTTATTGGTTTGATGCTCTGTCTGAGTCTCTTAAGTCTGAGACCTCATTGGAGGAGATCCAAGGTAGGAGTAAGGCTCTGAAGTTAGCCAATGCTTTTATTACGGATGCTTCTCTGCAAATTACTAAATTGGCAGCTAAGAGTTCTGGATTCTCTTTCCTAGCCCGCAGAGCATTATGGTTTAAACCTTGGTCTGCGGACGTTTCGTCTAAGCTTCTAGCTATTCCTTACAAGGGAAAGACCTTGTTTAGACCTGGCTTGAACGATATTATTTCTGACATCATGGGAGGAAAGGGTCATTTTCTTCCTCAGGATAAGAGAAATAAACAGAGAGGACGTCAAAGTAATTTTCGTTTCTTTCGCAATTTCAAGGGAAACTCTCTTCCTCCTCTAAACAGGAAGGAAACTTTTCGCAGTCTAAGCCCACTTGGAGGCCCAATCGGCCTTTGAACAAGGGTAAACCGTCCAAGAAGCCTGCTGCTGACTCCAAAACAGCATGAAGGGCATGCCCCCGATCCGGTAACGGATCTGGTGGGGGGGCAGGCTTTCTTTCTTCGTTCAGGCTTGGGTACGAGACGTTCAAGATCCCTGGGCTATAGAAATAATGTCCCAGGGATACAAGCTGGAGTTCAAAAATGTTCCTCCTCGAGGAAGGTTTCTTCTTTCAAAATTATCTGCAAACCAGATAAAAAGAGAGGCATTCTTACATTGTGTAAGAGACCTCTCCTCCCTGGGAGTACAGGAACACGGGCAGGGTTTTTATTCAAATCTTTTCGTAGTTCCCAAGAAGGATGGAACTTTCAGACCCATCTTAGACCTCAAGAGTCTGAACAAGTTTCTCAGAGTTCCATCTTTTAAGATGGAAACTATTCGTACCATTCTTCCGTTGAATTAGGAGATTGCTGTTCCTTCCTTGTGTCCTAATCCTTCTTCTCCAAAGGAGCGTCTTTTACACAATTTGGACGTGGTCCATGCCTTGAAATTTTATTTACAAGCGACTAAGGATTTTCGTCAGTCGTCTTCTTTGTTTGTAATTTTTTCTGGAAAACGTAAGGGTCAGAAAGCTACGGCTACCTCTTTTTTTGGCTGAAGAGTATCATCCATTTTGCATATGAGACTGCTGGACAGCAGCCTCCTGAAAGAATTACTGCTCATTCCACTTCCTCATGGGCATTCAAAAATGAAGCTTCTGTAGAACAGATTTGCAAGGCTGCAACTTTGTCCTGTCTTCACACTTTTTCTAAATTTTACAAGTTTGATACTTTGGCCTCGGCTGAGACTGTTTTTGGGAGAAAGGTTCTTCAAGCAGTGGTGCCTTCCGTTTAGGTTCCCTGTCTTGTCCCTCCCTTATCATCCGTGTACTCTAGCTTTGGTATTGTATCCCACAAGTAAGAATGAAATCCGTGGACTCATCGTGTCATCAAAATTTATGCTTACCTGATGAATTTGTTTCTTTTTAGACACAATGAATCCACGGCCCGCCCTGTTCTCTGAGACAGGTTATTAAATTTTTGTAAACTTCAGACACCTCTGCACCTTGGCTTTTCCTTTCTCTTCCTAACTTCGGTCGAATGACTGGAGTGGTAGGGAAGGGAGGAGATATATATAGCAGCTCTGCTGTGGTGCTCTTTGCCTCCTCCTGCTGACCAGGAGGTGAAATCCCACAAGTAAGGATGAAATCCGTGGACTCATTGTGTCTAAAAAGAAACAAATTTATCAGGTAAGCATAAATTTTCTTTTCCAATGGCATGGAGAGTCCACAAATCCATTCTAATTACTAGTGGCAATTCAACTGCTGGCCACCAGGAGGAGGCACTCCCACTTCCCATAAACCCCCAGTCATTCTTTGCCTAGTACATCAGGAGGAGGTGCGAAGATGGTGTCTGAAGATATTTAATCCTTTAATGGGTATTTTTTCTGCAAGCAAGGATTGGGGCTATGCTGTGTCCATGTAATCCTCTTTAGTAAGAGTCATGGTGGCTTTTAGCAGTTGGAAGAGGGCGAGGTAGTCCTTACTTCACTTCCAACATCCATGCTACCCCTATATAGAAAAACAGAGTTGGTTACTCTGCTTTTCTATTTCTACAGGTCCCTGTCAGAGGTCGACTGAGTCTGTCATACCTGTGTTGCTGTACCTGCCCTGTAGCTGATCCACAAGGTAAGTGCTTTTGCCTTCTAGGTTAGAAGGATGCAGCACTTAAGAGGTTAACTCCTAAAAGAAGGTTACTTGAGAAAAAGTGGATTTTACAGGGACTTGATATCTCTTTAATTTTGGGGATATAATTTTCTTCCCTAAAATATGGAAAGTCCACAACGTCCTCAATTACTAGCGGGAATATCTCTCCTGGCCAGCAGGAAGAGGCAAAGAGCACCACAGCAAAGCTGTTAAGTATCACTTTACTACCCATAATACCCGTCATTCTCTTTGCCTTTGATTTCTTTTGCTACAAGCAAGATTTTTGGGTCTAGCATTAGTCCACATTAATCTCTTCAGTAGGGTAGTGGTGGCTTTAAAGCAGTTAGGAACTTGTGAGGTGGGCCTTGCTCTGTTTTCCTAACATATTGCTGCCCTAGTATAGCAATCCAGAGTAGATTTAGTCGGTTCTTTCTTTTTTCTACAGGTCTCTGATAGGAGTATGTTTCCTGTCACGCCTTGTGAGCTGTCTTTCTGCCGGACAGCTAGACTGCAGGTAAGTGCTTTTGTCTTCTAGGTTGGGACATTATAAATCCTTAGGAAGGATTTAATTTAGGCAAGGGGCAGGCACTTTTATGTATGTGTTTGGAGACTGAGGTGTTAACTCTTTTTTATGAGATGAAAGGGTTAATCTCATTTTTGGCTCTTATTTTTTATTACTCCCTGGGCTGTAATCGCTGAGACTTTGTTTGTGGTTTGACTGAGATTTTGCCTTAACAGTGAAGTCCCACAGTGTAACAAGGCTTCATAGCGTAACCAGGATGAGACCAGCCTTCATTTTCACGCCTTACTGTGGCGCAGCTGAATAGTGCCAGGTCACGTGACGCTCCTTTCTGTCTTCAGTGTTAAGGAGCGGTGTTGGCTGAACAGGACGAATTCAGCTAGTCTTCTCCTTTTTTTTCCTCTTTGCGATTCTAGCACTCGTCATTGCGGAAGGGCAGGTAGGCACCTCAGTCAAGGCTGAGGTGTAGAGGTTTCTCTGAGGGGTTATTTTGAGTGTATTTGTTTAATCTTCTGCAATCATGGAGCAGGAATCTTTTCCATTGGAAATGGACATATATGCAATTTTGTTCTACATGTTTAGATAAAACTTTTTAAAAGGTAAAGATAGGATTTTTGTTTCTGAGCCTAATGTCTCCCAGGATGATGTTGTTCAGGCTATGCCACAGCTTTTTCCTCAAACGTCCCTAGCCTCTATGGTGTCACATACAGTGCCCTGCAGTTCTTCTCATACTCCTGGGGGAGTTTATTTGCCTTCAGAATTTGCTGCGCAGGTATCTTCTGCGATATCTGCGGCGTTATCTGTTTTTTCTATGCTAAAGGGAAAATGCAAGAGGAAAATTAGAGATTCAGAAAACAAGGTTTCTGTTTTTCCCACTGCTACTCGGGTTGCCCTCCCTCATAGGTCTGATGAGGAGGATACAACGGTAACCTCTGAGGGTGAAATCTCAGATTCGGACAGTCTAATTCCTTCATCTGATGCTGAAGTAGTAACCTTCAGATTTAAGCTTAAACACCTTTGTGTATTGTTAAAGGAGGTTTTGGCTACTTTGGACGATACGCCTGTCGTCAACCCTAAGAAATCTAATAAACCTATTAAATACTATGATGTTCCTTCCACTGTGGAAGGGTTTGCTGTTCCAGACAGTGTAACGGATATTATTTCACAGGAATGGGAGAAGCCAGGGATACCTTTTTCCCTGTTTTTAAAAAGATGTTTCCTGCCACTGACTCCATTAAAGATTCATGGAGCAAGGTGCCTAAAGTAGAAGGGGCCATTTCTACTCTGACTAAAAGAACTACTGTTCCTATAGAAGATAGTTGCTCTTTTAAGGATCCAATGGACAAAAAGCTGGAGGCTTATTTGAAGAAGATATATGTTCATCAAGGTCTTCAATGGCAACCTGCAGTTTGTATTGCCACTGTCTTTTTGGTGCGACGCCTTGTCTGATTCAATTTTGTTAGAGACTCCTTTGGAGGAGATCCAGGACAGAATTAAGGCTCTTAAGCTAGCCAATTTTTTTTTCTGATGCTACCATGCAAGTTATTAAGCTGGGAGCCAAGATATCTGGCTTTGCTGTACTAGCTCGCAGGGCGTTGTGGCTAAAATTTTGGTCAACGGATGTTATTTCTAAGTCCAAGCTTCTGGCGCTTCCTTACAAGGGTAAGACCTTGTTTGGACCTGTAAATTTAATATATGTTGCAAGTAGAGGCGCTGGTTCTTAGGGGTCTTCAGAGGATTCCTCTCTGTATTTCACAATTCTCCCAAAAGAGCTGTTTCTGTTTAGAGAATATCATATTGGTGTAGTATTTCTCCAACATAGGTGTGTCCGGTCCACGGCGTCATCCTTACTTGTGGGATATTCTCTTCCCCAACAGGAAATGGCAAAGAGCCCAGCAAAGCTGGTCACATGATCCCTCCTAGGCTCCGCCTACCCCAGTCATTCTCTTTGCCGTTGTACAGGCAACATCTCCACGGAGATGGCTTAGAGTTTTTTAGTGTTTAACTGTAGTTTTTATTATTCAATCAAGAGTTTGTTATTTTAAAATAGTGCTGGTATGTACTATTTACTCTGAAACAGAAAAGAGATGAAGATTTCTGTTTGTAAGAGGAAAATGATTTTAGCAACCGTTACTAAAATCCATGGCTGTTCCACACAGGACTGTTGAGAGGATTTAACTTCAGTTGGGGGAACAGTGAGCAGTCTTTTGCTGCTTGAGGTATGACACATTCTAACAAGACGATGTAATGCTGGAAGCTGTCATTTTCCCTATGGGATCCGGTAAGCCATTTTTATTCAGATAGTAAATAAGGGCTTCACAAGGGCTTATTAAGACTGTAGACATTTTCTGGGCTAAATCGATTCATATATTACACATATTTAGCCTTGAGGAATCATTTAATCTGGGTATTTTGGTAAAATAATATCGGCAGGCACTGTTTTAGACACCTTATTCTTTAGGGGCTTTCCCTAATCATAGGCAGAGCCTCATTTTCGCGCCGGTATTGCGCACTTGTTTTTTGAGAGGCATGACATGCAGTCGCATGTGTGAGGAGCTCTAATACATAGAAAAGACTTTCTGAAGGCGTCATTTGGTATCGTATTCCCCTTTGGGCTTGGTTGGGTCTCAGCAAAGCAGATACCAGGGACTGTAAAGGGGTTAAAGTTAAAAACGGCTCCGGTTCCGTTATTTTAAGGGTTAAAGCTTCCAAATTTGGTGTGCAATACTTTTAAGGCTTTAAGACACTGTGGTGAAATTTTGGTGAATTTTGAACAATTCCTTCATACTTTTTCGCAATTGCAGTAATAAAGTGTGTTCAGCTTAAAATTTAAAGTGACAGTAACGGTTTTATTTTAAAACGTTTTTTGTACTTTGTTATCAAGTTTATGCCTGTTTAACATGTCTGAACTACCAGATAGACTGTGTTCTGAATGTGGGGAAGCCAGGGTTCCTTCTCATTTAAATAAATGTGATTTATGTGACACTGAAAATGATGCCCAAGATGATTCCTCAAGTGAGGGGAGTAAGCATGGTACTGCATCATTCCCTCCTTCGTCTACACGAGTCTTGCCCACTCAGGAGGCCCCTAGTACATCTAGCGCGCCAATACTCCTTACTATGCAACAATTAACGGCTGTAATGGATAATTCTATCAAAAACATTTTAGCCAAAATGCCCACTTATCAGCGTAAGCGCGACTGCTCTGTTTTAGATACTGAAGAGCATGAGGACGCTGATGATAATGGTTCTGAAATGCCCCTACACCAGTCTGAGGGGGCCAGGGAGGTTTTGTCTGAGGGAGAAATTTCGGATTCAGGGAAAATTTCTCAACAAGCTGAACCCGATGTGATTACATTTAAATTTAAGTTGGAACATCTCCGCGCTCTGCTTAAGGAGGTATTATCCACTCTGGATGATTGTGAGAATTTGATCATCCCAGAGAAACTGTGTAAAATGGACAAGTTCCTAGAGGTCCCAGAAGCTTTTCCTATACCCAAGCGGGTGGCGGACATTGTAAATAAAGAATGGGAAAGGCCCGGTATACCTTTCGTCCCTCCCCCCATATTTAAAAAATTGTTTCCTATGGTCGACCCCAGAAAGGACTTATGGCAGACAGTCCCCAAGGTCGAGGGAGCGGTTTCTACTTTAAACAAACGCACCACTATACCCATAGAAGATAGTTGTGCTTTCAAAGATCCTATGGATAAAAAAATTAGAAGGTTTGCTTAAAAAGATGTTTGTTCAGCAGGGTTACCTTCTACAACCAATTTCATGCATTGTCCCTGTCACTACAGCCGCGTGTTTCTAGTTCGATGAGCTAGTAAAGGCGATCGATAGTGATTCTCCTCCTTATGAGGAGATTATGGACAGAATCCGTGCTCTCAAATTGGCTAATTCTTTCACCCTAGACGCCACTTTGCAATTGGCTAGGTTAGCGGCGAAAAATTCTGGTTTTGCTATTGTGGCGCGCAGAGCGCTTTGGTTAAAATCTTGGTCAGCGGATGCGTCTTCCAAGAACAAATTGCTTAACATTCCTTTCAAGGGGAAAACGCTGTTTGGCCCTGACTTGAAAGAGATTATCTCTGATATCACTGGGGGCAAGGGCCACGCCCTTCCTCAGGATAGGTCTTTCAAGGCCAAAAATAAACCTAATTTTCGTCCCTTTCGCAGAAACGGACCAGCCCCAAGTGCTACGTCCTCTAAGCAAGAGGGTAATACTTCTCAAGCCAAGCCAGCCTGGAGACCAATGCAAGGCTGGAACAAAGGAAAGCAGGCCAAAAAACCTGCCACTGCTACCAAGACAGCATGAGATGTTGGCCCCCGATCCGGGACCGGATCTGGTGGGGGGCAGACTCTCTCTCTTCGCTCAGGCTTGGGCAAGAGATGTTCTGGATCCTTGGGCACTAGAAATAGTCTCCCAAGGTTATCTTCTGGAATTCAAGGGGCTTCCCCCAAGGGGGAGGTTCCACAGGTCTCAATTGTCTTCAGACCACATAAAAAGACAGGCATTCTTACATTGTGTAGAAGACCTGTTAAAAATGGGAGTGATTCATCCTGTTCCATTAGAAGAACAAGGGATGGGGTTCTACTCCAATCTGTTCGTTGTTCCCAAAAAAGAGGGAACATTCAGACCAATCTTAGATCTCAAGATCCTAAACAAGTTTCTCAAGGTTCCATCGTTCAAAATGGAAACCATTCGAACAATTCTTCCTTCCATCCAGGAAGGTCAATTCATGACCACGGTGGATTTAAAGGATGCGTATCTACATATTCCTTTCCACAAGGAACATCATCGGTTCCTAAGGTTCGCATTCCTGGACAAGCATTTCCAGTTTGTGGCACTTCCGTTCGGATTAGCCACTGCTCCAAGGATTTTCACAAAGGTACTAGGGTCCCTTCTAGCGGTGCTAAGACCAAGGGGCATTGCAGTAGTACCTTACTTGGACGACATTCTGATTCAAGCGTCGTCCCTTCCTCAAGCAAAGGCTCACACGGACATTGTCCTGGCCTTTCTCAGATCTCACGGGTGGAAAGTGAACGTAGAAAAAAAGTTCTCTATCTCCGTCAACAAGGGTTCCCTTCTTGGGAACAATAATAGGCTCCTTAGAAATGAGGATTTTTCTGACAGAGGCCAGAAAATCAAAACTTCTAAACTCTTGTCAAAGACTTCATTCTGTTCCTCTTCCTTCCATAGCGCAGTGCATGGAAGTAATAGGTTTGATGGTAGCGGCAATGGACATAGTTCCTTTTGCGCGAATTCATCTAAGACCATTACAACTGTGCATGCTCAGTCAGTGGAATGGGGACTATACAGACTTGTCTCCGACGATACAAGTAGATCAGAGGACCAGAGATTCACTCCGTTGGTGGCTGTCCCTGGACAACCTGTCACAGGGGATGAGCTTCCGCAGACCAGAGTGGGTCATTGTCACGACCGACGCCAGCCTGGTGGGCTGGGGCGCGGTCTGGGGACCCCTGAAAGCTCAGGGTCTTTGGTCTCGGGAAGAATCTCTTCTCCCGATAAATATTCTGGAACTGAGAGCGATATTCAATGCTCTCAAGGCTTGGCCTCACCTAGCAAAGGCCAAGTTCATACGGTTTCAATCAGACAACATGACGACTGTTGCGTACATCAACCATCAGGGGGGAACAAGGAGTTCCCTGGCGATGGAAGAAGTGACCAAAATCATTCAATGGGCGGAGACTCACTCCTGCCACTTGTCTGCAATCCACATCCCAGGAGTGGAAAATTGGGAAGCGGATTTTCTGAGTCGTCAGACATTTCATCCGGGGGAGTGGGAACTCCATCCGGAAATCTTTGCCCAAATTACTCAATTGTGGGGCATTCCAGACGTGGATCTGATGGCCTCTCGTCAGAACTTCAAGGTTCCTTGCTACGGGTCCAGATCCAGGGATCCCAAGGCGACTCTAGTGGATGCACTAGTAGCACCTTGGACCTTCAAACTAGCTTATGTATTCCCGCCGTTTCCTCTCATCCCCAGGCTGGTAGCCAGGATCAATCAGGAGAGGGCATCGGTGATCTTGATAGCTCCTGCGTGGCCACGCAGGACTTGGTATGCAGACCTGGTGAATATGTCATCGGCTCCACCATGGAAGCTACCTTTGAGACGAGACCTTCTTGTTCAAGGTCCGTTCGAACACCTGAATCTGGTCTCACTCCAACTGACTGCTTGGAGATTGAACGCTTGATCTTATCAAAGCGAGGGTTCTCAGATGCTGTCATTGATACTCTTGTTCAGGCCAGAAAGCCTGTAACTAGAAAAATTTACCACAAAATATGGAAAAAATATATCTGTTGGTGTGAATCTAAAGGATTCCCTTGGGACAAGGTAAAAATTCCTAAGATTCTATCCTTTCTTCAAGAAGGTTTGGAGAAAGGATTATCTGCAAGTTCCTTGAAGGGACAGATTTCTGCCTTGTCTGTGTTACTTCACAAAAGGCTGGCAGCTGTGCCAGATGTTCAAGCCTTTGTTCAGGCTCTGGTTAGAATCAAGCCTGTTTACAAACCTTTGACTCCTCCTTGGAGTCTCAATTTAGTTCTTTCCGTTCTTCAGGGGGTTCCGTTTGAACCCTTACATTCCGTTGATATCAAGTTATTATCTTGGAAAGTTTTGTTTTTGGTTGCAATTTCTTCTGCTAGAAGAGTTTCAGAATTATCTGCTCTGCAGTGTTCTCCTCCTTATCTGGTGTTCCATGCAGATAAGGTGGTTTTACGTACTAAACCTGGTTTTCTTCCGAAAGTTGTTTCTAACAAAAACATTAACCAGGAGATAGTCGTGCCTTCTTTGTGTCCGAATCCAGTTTCAAAGAAGGAACGTTTGTTGCACAATTTGGATGTTGTTCGTGCTCTAAAATTCTGTTTAGATGCTACAAAGGATTTTAGACAAACATCTTCCTTGTTTGTTGTTTATTCTGGTAAAAGGAGAGGTCAAAAAGCAACTTCTACCTCTCTCTCTTTTTGGATTAAAAGCATCATCAGATTGGCTTACGAGACTGCCGGACGGCAGCCTCCTGAAAGAATCACAGCTCATTCCACTAGGGCTGTGGCTTCCACATGGGCCTTCAAGAACGAGGCTTCTGTTGATCAGATATGTAAGGCAGCGACTTGGTCTTCACTGCACACTTTTACTAAATTTTACAAATTTGATACTTTTGCTTCTTCTGAGGCTATTTTTGGGAGAAAGGTTTTGCAAGCCGTGGTGCCTTCCATCTAGGTGACCTGATTTGCTCCCTCCCTTCATCCGTGTCCTAAAGCTTTGGTATTGGTTCCCACAAGTAAGGATGACGCCGTGGACCGGACACACCTATGTTGGAGAAAACAGAATTTATGTTTACCTGATAAATTACTTTCTCCAACGGTGTGTCCGGTCCACGGCCCGCCCTGGTTTTTTAATCAGGTCTGATAATTTATTTTCTTTAACTACAGTCACCACGGTATCATATGATTTCTCCTATGCAAATATTCCTCCTTTAACGTCGGTCGAATGACTGGGGTAGGCGGAGCCTAGGAGGGATCATGTGACCAGCTTTGCTGGGCTCTTTGCCATTTCCTGTTGGGGAAGAGAATATCCCACAAGTAAGGATGACGCCGTGGACCGGACACACCGTTGGAGAAAGTAATTTATCAGGTAAACATAAATTCTGTTTTCCAAACACCTTTGCAAATAAGTGCAGAATACTCACAGAATAATATCAGACTAACGGCTCCACAAAACGGTCAGGAAAGAGAAACAAATTTCTTTGGATAAAAATATTGTTTATTTGGCTCAATGCGTTTCAATGGATTTACCGTCTTTTCCAAGAGCTGTTAAAACTTAGTATGGCTTACAAAAAGTCGTGGAGTCGTTAGTCTGATATTATTCTGTGAGTATTCTGCACTTATTTGCAAAGGTGTTTGGAAATTCTACACCAATGTGATATTCTCTAAACAGATAGACGCAGCTCTTTTGGGAGAATTGTTAAATACAGAGAGGAATCCTCTGAAGACCCCTAAGAACCAGCGCCTCTACTTGCAACATATATTGAATTTACAGCCTTTGGGAAAGACTGTTGGAAGGCAGCAGTTCTAATCAAAGGGGAGTACCTATCCGTATTGTATAAATTTTCTTTATCTTCTTGTTTGGACCAGTTCTGGCAGAAATAATTTTTGACATTACTGGTGGAACAGGGTATTTTCTTTCACAAGACAAGAAGAATAGAACTAAAGGACGTCAAAGTAATTTTCGTTCCTTTCGAAACTTCAAAGTAAAGTCTTCCTCACCCTCTTCCAAGCAGGAACAGTCAAAGTCTTCTTGGAAACCCAATCAGTCTTGGAACTGGGGAAGCAATCTAAGAAATCTGCAGCTGAGTCTAAATCAGCATGAAGGGTTTGTCCCCGATATGGGATCGGATCAAGTGGGGGGCAGACTTTCTCTGTTTTTTTTTATTTTTTTTTATTAAGCATGGATACCAGATGTCCCAGATCCCTGGGCCATGGACATAGTGTCTCAGGATTACAAACTAGAATTCAACACTTTTCATCCCAGTCAGGTTACACCTCTCAAGATTATCTGCAGACCAGATAAAAAGAGAGGCATTCTTGAATTGCTTTCAGAACCTTTCTTCCCTGGGAGTGATAGTTCCAGTTCCTGTAAGGGAACAGGGTCTAGGATTCTATTCAAATCTGTTTGTGTTCCCAAAAAAGAGCGAACATTTCGTCCTATTCTAGATCTAAAGTGTCTCAACAAGTTTCTCAGGGTACAGTCCTTCAAAATGGAAACCATTTGTTTCATTCTTCCCTTGGTCTAAAGAGGGTCAGTTCATGATGACCATAGACTTGAAGTATGCATATCCTCATGTTCCCATCCACAGGGATCATCACAAGTTCCTGAGATTCGCATTTCTAGACACTTTCAGTTTGTGGTTCTCCCGTTTTGGCCTTGCCACAGCTTCCAGAATTTTCTCAAAGGTTCTGGGGGCTCTCTTGGCAGTGATCAGGTCTTGGGAAATTGCAGTGGCGCCCTACCTGGACGACATATTGGTTCAGGCGCCATCTTTTCAACAAGCAAATTCTCATCTTGTTGTCTTTTCCACATTCCACCGGATGGAAAGTGAATCTGGAAAAGAGTTCCCTTGTTCCAGCTACAAGTAGTAGTAGTTTTCTTAGGGACCATAATCGGCGCTATGAAATTTGGCGGCGCTATACAAATAAATGAAGATGATGATAATAATAGATTCCATATCTATGAAAAATTTTCTGACAGTGGTTAGAAAATCCAAAATTCTTTTCTCTTGCCTCTCTCTGCAGTCTACTGTTCGGCCATCTGTGGCTCAATGTATGGAGGTAGTTGGTCTGATGGTCACTTCCATGGACATTATTCCCTTTGCTTGATTCCATTTGAGAGCTCTGCAGTTATGCATGCTCAGGCAATGGAACGGGGATCAATCGGATCAAGAGATTCTCTTCCGTGGTGCTTTTCTCAGGAGCATCGGTCTCTGGGCACATGCTTCCGGAGACCTTCCTGGGTGATTGTAACCACAGATGCCAGCCTGCTGGGCTGGGGAGCAGTCTGGGTCTCCTTAAAGGCGCAAGGACTATGGACTTGGGAGTAGTCTGCTCTCCCCATAAATATCTTGGAGTTGAGAGTGATTTACAATGCTCTGATGGCTTGACCTCTGCCCGGTTTATCAAGTTCCAGTTGGACAATATCACCTCAGTGGCTTACATCAACCACTAGGGAGGAACTCAGAGTTCCTTAGCCATTAAGGAGGTGGCTCGGATTGTTCAGTGGGCGGAAGCTCACTATTGCTGTCTTTCTGGCATCCACATTCCAGGTGTGGACAACTGGGAAGCGGACTTCCTGAGCAGACAGACATTTCATCCCTTGGAGTGGGCTCTCCATCAGGAGGTGTTCTCCAGGTTAATCCTCAAATGAGGGGTACCGGAGTTAGATCTGATGGCGTCTTGGCAGAACGCCAAGCTTCCAAGGTACAGTTCAAGGTTGTGTGATCCGCAGGCTGCCCTGATAGATGCTCTGGCGGTTCCTTGGGATTTCAGTCTGGCATATCTGTTTACTCCGTTTTGCTCTACTTCCACGAGTCATTGCTCGTATCAAACAGAAGAGAGCATTATTATTATAGAAATCCTATAAACTGATCTATATTTGGAACGTCACTTTTCCAAATAATTAAGATAGTCTATAAATCTTGTATAAAACTGAATTTTTTTTTTTAATGCTTTATTTTCTGTAAATATTTTATTAATCTCCAAATAACCAAGATACAAATTTAGCATATGAGGGGGCGAAATTAATAAAATCAGACTCAAAATTAGTATAAATATGAAGCATTTCACTTAGGACAATGAGTCCTTCCTTATGCAAGAATATAAAGACACTACGTCTACTGTCAAAAAATGAGATTCTGCATCCCAAACATATCCTTCCAATTTTCTCAAGAGATGTTTCGTGTCTCTGAGATACCCAGGCAGATTCTTAACTATGGGCTGTAAAAAGTTATCAACCCATCTGCCTAGGTTCTCTCCTATGGTTCCTATAGTAGATATTATGGGTCTCCCCGGTGGTTTAGATGTACATTTGTGAATTTTAGGTAGATGTTTGAAAACTGATATCAATGGACTCTCATTAATCAAACATTCCACTTGTGTATGTGTTAGAATGCTACTAGATGAAGGTGTATATCGAGGGATTGTAAGTTCCCTTTTATACTGTTCCGTAGGGTTAAACATTAATTTATGATATGTCTTCTTAACAGACAATTGTCTCTCTGCTTCTATTACAAAATCAGTCCTGTCCTGGACTACGATGGTACCCCCTTTATCTGACTTGGATACTACCAAGCTTTTATTATCTTTAATTTCCTTTAGTGCTACTCTTTCACCTACAGATAAATTATCCCATTTTTTCTTATTTTCTATTCTCCCCTTTAACTTTAGTTTCATATAATTGGCTCAATTCCTCTTCTACCACTGTGTGAAATACTTCAATAAGGTCACCCTAGCATGTATGGGATAAAAGGTACTAGTGTGCCCTCTTCTTTGTGCAGGACTAGGAATACATACATTTGCTGAATCATATCTTAGACTCTCACTTGCCAAGATTCTCAAACTGTTAGTATCACACAATTCATCAAATCTTAGTGAATCTACATTTCCAATCTTTTCACTACTATTGGTAGTGACAGTACTATCAATGTCAACAATGGATTGTGAATCCTCATTAGAGAAGTGTCTCTTGAGTGTCACTTTCCTCACAAACTTATTAAAGGGACACTGTACCCAATTTTTTTCTTTCATGATTCAGATAGAGCATGAAATTTTAAGCAACTTTCTAATTTACTCCTATTATCAAATTTTCTTCATTCTCTTGGTATCTTTATTTAAAATGCAAGAATGTAAGTTTAGATGCCGGCCCATTTTTGGTGAACAACCTGGGTTGTCCTTGCTGATTGGTGGATAAATTCATCCACCAATAAAAAATTGCTGTCCAGAGTACTGAACTCAAAAAAAGCATAGATGCTTTATTTTTCAAATAAAGATAGCAAGAGAACAAAGGAAAATTGATAATAGGAGTAAATTAGAAAGTTGCTTAAAATTGCATGCTCTTTCGGAATTACAAAACAAAATTTTTGGGTTCAGTGTCCCTTTAAGATCAATTATAGTATTGAATAAGTCCATGTCTTTTGAGGGTTAAAAACCCATCCCCTTTGATAGTGCTGTCTCCTGTGCTTTTGTCAACACTGTAGATAAGTTGACAACACTTAATAGTTCTTTTCTTTCCTCTCTTTCGCTGCCCTGGTCAATCGGCTTGGATACTTTGCCTTTGGATCTTCTTCTTTTTTCTTTGTCCTTATTAGATCTCCATCTTTTACCTTATCTCCATTACTGGACATATTAGCTGTAATCCCTAGGTCTACTAAGGACCTATGACCGGCATTATCTTTAGGTCTTGTTGCCCCAGGGTATCACTCCTCTCACTACTACCAGTCATAGGAGTTGATAACCTAGGGCTATACGCATAGGAGCTTCCCTCGGCACTAGAAAATTTAACTTTCCTTTGATCCTCTTTCTTAGACATGTCCCCTTGTGAATCTGTTTTTTTACTCTTGTTCTTTTTACTATAGATTTTCTTTTTATTATGCTGTATTCCGGTATTCCAATTGTAGACTATGTCCAAATCATAGTCTTTACAGTCTCTCTGGTATTTTCCAAGCTTCTTGGAGACTACCTCATTATCAACTCTTTCAGTTGTATCTTTTAATTGCATCGTATAATCCTTAAATCTCTCATCAACCTTAAGAGCCTCTATTTGTGTTTGTATCTCAGCTATCTCACAGAGGTCTTCTTTTCAGTAGTTGTTTCATTAGAGTCACAGAGCAATCTGTTAAATTCTGATTCCACTCTTTCATGAACTCTACATCCGCTTTTTCTGCTGCTGGATACTTCTTCATCCTAAGACCTTGTGGTATTTTCTCCTCATTGATATAGAGTTGTAGAAATTCCATTTCCCACCATGTCTTAAGCTGTTTTATTGTCAATTTTTCTTTTGTTGAAAACAATACACTCAGATCTGCAGGTGTGTGTTTTGGAGTGGTGTCCCCTTTAATAAGTAAATCTAATTTAGCTCATCTGCTATTGATTTCTTCCTGATCCATGACTGGGATAAAAGTCAAAATCTTCTATCCACACCTAGCAATCACTGAAATGTCGCAATATAGAGAATTTATATACACATTTATATTCACACTTTAGCGACCTGTGAAGTAGGGACTCAAGTTATATAACCCTTCACATACGCCAAATATATCACTGACTGCTTTTGTAACAAACTGTTACTTATTAGTATAATTTGTATCTGTATCTCTACCGTAATAATCAGTCTGTTTGGCGTGTATCGACACAGGAAGCAAAACCAAAAACGAAGTTCCTCAGCTGTTAACACCCATTTATCAAAATAGCAATAGTATCATGCAGTGTTTACAGTATACAAGTTCAGCTGGAGTGTTCACATACACACATTGTAACGCTTATATATCATTGGTCGATATTCCATACTATCACACACCTCAGTCTTCAAGTATGTTTGTATAATATCATGTATCATCAGTAATTTGCAAATAAGAAAGACAGCAGTAATAAGGTGTCAAGCATCTAGAGACTTAGTGTGCTGTGAAAACAGCTCCAGGTTACTCACTGTTGACCGGCCTCACTCCGCGGGATGGTGGATAATCTTTGCAAACTCCTCCTCACCGGACAGTGTAGATGTAGCTCAGGAACCATGACCGTAAAGACCTCCACGTCTTTCTCCAACGCCGTAACTACGACAAGCACTCCACCAATGAGGAAATAAACAGTCTATAGACGAACTGGGTAAATCGTTCCAAAGTGTTATATTTTGAGTGAAAGACTAAAGGTACACACCACTCCTCACACCACAGCTAACATCCAATGCGTTTCCTGCCGCTAAACGGCACTTTGTCAGGGATAAACCCAGCTGTTACACAACTACCTTTAATAGGCACACCGCTCTCATACAATTTAAAGAAACCGTTCTATTTACATAGCAGAGTGCTTAAAGGAATACATTTGTCAATATTGAGAATTAAAATAATAGATACATACTAACAGACTGAGTGTATTATGCATACCAAATTATGCATTATGGCATTAATACATGTCGAGTAGAAATTATTACTTAACCTAGAGATTTATGCGACCATTATTTTCATAGTCTATAATATAGAGATTAATAAATATAGATATTAAAGGGCTTATCCGAGATTCATTTATAGTATATCTTTCATGCCCATTATAACACTCTACGCACAATCTTAAATAACCACCCTACACATACAATAAGGGCAAAAATGGAATAGAGGTTCAAGACAAAGTAGTATACACATAATACAGAATAGCTATATATGATGAATCATACATAAGTGCACTATAGTGAGGATTGTATCTAAGGTGCACCTTGGATCTAGTAAATTTAGTATCCCATAGACTACTGCCTTATTAAAGGCGACTTTTTCACATCCCATAAACCTTGTTATACTCGGTAGAATATACTTTAAAATTCCAATAGGTTATACATACATTGGATCCTTGTTAGTTTTACATAATAGTTATAAAACCCTTATATCTTGTTTAACATAAATAAACCTAGCTAACTTAACTATGGGCCAAAGCCCAACCAACTGACATCAGTCGAAAAGAGTATATATACTGTGGTAGATTTTACATAGAGTGATAGTTTTCTTTTTTAGGGGCTAAGGAAGATGCTTTCACGATAGGGTTACACCTGGTTACTGTATACATCAGTGCTAAGGTGGTTTGAGTGCCCTTTCTAGATCTAAATGTGAGCTAACTGCATGTGAATAGGTTCTAGCCCATTAACAGCTATATCCTCATTCTGTATACATGATCTTCAGTTAATCTTGAGTGTTATATATATATATATATATATATATATATTAAATTAAGCTTTCTAAGTGCTTACTCCCTCGTGGCCCCGGCCGTTGGCCGCAGGGAAGCTGATATTATGTAAAGCATGCATTCAACAGTGATAAGTTTATATAGTTGACTTCTGGTTAACAAACATTGTGGAAGTTATCCCTCCAGGGGCCCACACAAACCCCTAGGTTGGGCTTATAATCAAGAGTCTTTCCAAAGATCTCAATGTACATTCTATCGGTGACTCACGTTCAAAACATTGTACATTCATAGAAGATGGGAAATTGTCTAACATCTGCATAGCAATCCATGAGGAAAATATCCCTCCTGTGGTCCCCCTCAAACCCACAGGAGAGGCATAAAAAACAGAGGTGCTTACAGAAGTTGTCATAAACAATTTATCAAATGTCAATGCATATATAACAAGTGAGAAATAAAAAAGCTAATACTGCAATACAGTAACTTAAAATGTGGTAGGATGAAAAGCTTTTAACGCTAAAACTATCTAGGTAATAAGGTTATGAGTCCTAGGCATTGGAGAACATTGGAGTCCTAGGATTGTTTTAACCCCAGGGCCTTTTTCCTGAGCAGGCCATTGATATATTTTAACGATATAGGAGGGCCTGGATCAGCGTCTATTATTATTCCTCTTGTGGTGTCAATAAGCTGAATATTCCCATACGGCTTGGGAGGGGCCTTGGTCCCGTATCTGGGTGTGTTACCTGTAGGCAGCCAAGCATAACTTGTGGGTATGAAGCATCCCCACCGTGCCCTTCCAGGGGTCCACCACAAACCCCCAGTCAGACAGCCAACAGCCTGAACTCCCCTGTCTGTAGATGTCTGGTCAGTGTAATGTAAGCGTCGTATGTCTTCAGCTGCAAGCTCATTGCGCTATCTTTCTCTAGAGCCGTGACAATGATGTTGCATCTCCCCTCTGTTGGTATTGTATATTGTTGCGGTTCGCTCCGCGTGGTTAGGGTGATTGCTGGATGTTGCAGATCCGTCCGTTGGTAGTGTATTAACAAGCGATAAGTGTTTGTGAATTCAGCGGGTTTTTGGGTCACAGTCTCCTCTGGATGTGTGAGCTTTGTGGAGTCTATCCTGTTAGCTTAGTTTGCTGGGGTATATATTTTCCTTTCAACTTGCTCCATTGATTAGAAGAGGGTTTACTCTTCCTTCGGGTTCTGAGGGTATACTCTCCTTCGGGTGGGGGACTCGATTGAGGTTTTGTGTTCCCCTTTTTAGGGACCTGTGTGCAGGTCCGGCAGCGTTCCCTCTGTCTGGGGGTTGCTTTTGCGGTCTGTTTCTTGCTTGACTACTGCTTCTTCCTTGCAAGTACCCTCTGTGTTGTCCTGTTATGGTCTCTGTGTTCTCAAACTTGGGGTTTTTCACCTGGGTGTATTGCACACTTTTCATGGTCGAATACTTTGGTATTCTATGGTCAGACACTGGGAGGACTTTGCCTCTTCAGTTGCATTCCATGCTTGCAGGATGTTGGAGAGACTTCTGTTCTGTCTCTGTGCCCGGTCTTATCCCGGGTTTCGCTTGGTATAGGCGTGGCCTCTTTCGGCCCATTTGGGTCTCTGTGAGCTGGGCTCACTCGTGGAGGTGTTCTTTTTTTTTTTTTTTTTTTTATTAGGGGACCTTTCAGTTTCCTCCTTTTCTTGTTCCCTTGGGGGTTTCAGCTGATGTCTCCTTCATTTGTGGAGATGAGTGGTGGGGGACCGTTTTTGGGCGACAGTGTCTCCTGGAGGACTGTTGGCTCAGTTGAGTCAGTTTGGGGCTTCTGGACTAACTGTGAGTCAGTGTCATTGGGGCTTTTTCTATTAAAATTTTCTCGACAAAGCGTTTTTTTTAAAATTGGGTAGAGATTCAGGCCTGGTGCCCTCAGTATGGGCCCGCCTTTTGTACCCTCCCATCATGGCATTCAGTGTCTTCTATAGATTGGGTATTGTTTTCCCAAAAGTAATGAATGCAGCTGTGAACTCTTTCCATTTAAGTAGAAAAACATAAATTATGCTTACCTGATAATTTCCTTTTCTTCTGATTGAAAGAGTCCACAGCTCCCCAGCCGTAATTTTATGTGGGGCGTCCTTATATTTTTCTGGCACCTTTCACCCTGATATTTATTCTACTGTTCCTTGTTCCTCGGCAGAATGACTGGGGGATGAGGGGAGTGGGAGGAGTATTTAAGCCTTTGGCTGGGTTGTCTTTGCCTCCTCCTGGTGGCCAGGTTCCTATTTCCCAAAAGTAATGAATGCAGCTGTGGACTCTTTCCATCAGAAGAAAAGGAAATTATCAGGTAAGAATAATTTGTTTTTTTGTGAACAACCTGGGTTGTTCTTGCTTATTGGTGAATAAATTCACCCACCAATAAACAAGTGCTGTCCAGGGTACTGAACCAAAAATCGGCTTGCTCCTTAGCTTATATGCCTTCTTTTTCAAATAAGATAGCAAGAGAACGAAGAACAATTGATAATAGGAGTAAATGAGAAAGTTAGTTAATTAAAATTGTATCTGAATCACGAAAGAAAAAATGTTCAGTGTCCCTTTAACTGTCTGCACATTGTTTCTATAGAACCATATAATAACAACCCCAGTGACCCTTAGGGTTTTTTGCCAGACATCTGTAAGGTTGCTTGGAACAGACTGATGCTATAAAAGCAGGTGAAACTGCAGCAATATTACTGTTTTGAATGCCAGTTCTCTTAGATAAGTAGAATACACGTAGCTGTTCTGCATACATGTAGTACCATGTTTAGGATGTCTGTTCTCAAATATCCACATTAAACCTGACCAGCCTCCTTTTTTACTTTCAGGTCTGTGATATGTATGTGCATTTTTCCCTGCCTTTGATCATCCTGCCCCCTCCAGGTGTATTCTATCCTGCCCTTCTCAGCATGGATTGCGTGAATCTTAACCAGCTCTGCTACATTATGTACAGGTAAGAAGATGTAAAAAAACAACTTTTATTAGTGTTTCTTCTACTGCTCTTTGACACACTGAAGTGTGTGCCTAACTACCATAGAAGAAAAGACTCCTTGTGCTGTAGCACTCATTTCCTTATTACCTTACAGGGGTGGGACAGAGTTCAAGTTCAGTAACCCTATCCTGCTAGTGTCATTCTGATAAGCAGAGACAAACATGCCACAGACTCCTCCCATCTGTGTGATCCCAAGGGGAGATATGGTTCCATTCACATCTTTTAGATCTGCTCCTTCTTCACAGGTATAGGACCAACTTGGTGACTGCCAAATCGAATGAGAGACAAAAAAAGGTATATAAATAAAATTAAAAATGAAATAAAAATATTTGTTGATTATAACACAGATAGCTAGACATAACCCACGTTCTTACAACTCTCTTGCAGGGTGGAATGAACTTAAACATAAATAGCCAAACTTTCCAGGAGTACAACCAGTATCTGACATCCATGGTTGGATGCCTTTGGACTTCGCAGGCATTTCATCAGGACAGCCATCCTCAGGGCATACAGCTGGAGGAGCATATCTTGGAAAGTTCTGGAGTTCCGTTGTACAAGAAATCATTTAACATAGTCTTCCATCCTGCACTTATGAGCTATGCTGCCCTCTTCCTTAGACAGGTTTGTGATGAGTTATCATGACTTTATGTTCATTGCTTTCATCAGATATTGTAAAGCAACTGGTTCAATTCTGTCCCATTATCAAAATGTGCACAATCATTTTATTAGCACACTTTCTGAGGCACCAGCTCTACTGAGCATGTACAGGCGTTCACAGTATATACAGTACTGTGCAAAAGTTTTATAGGTGTGAAAAATGCTGTTAAGTAAGAATGGTTTCAAAAATAGTTTTGTCAGTGAACAGAAGAAAAATCTAAATCAAATCAATATTTGGTGTGACCAACCTTTTGCCTTCAAAATAGCATCAATTCCTCTAGGTACACTTAGCACACAGGATTTTAAGGTACTTGATGGGTAGGTTGTTCCAAAGATTTTGGAGAACTAACCAAAGTTTTTCTGTGGATTTAGGCAGGCTGTTGCTTCTTTCTCTTCATGTAATTCCAGCCAGACTTGGTGTTGAGATCAGGGCTCTGTAGTGGCCATACCCATCATTTCCAGGACACCTTGTTCTTCTTTATGCTGAAGATAGATCTTAATGACTCTGACTGTATGTTTGGGTCTTTGTCATGCTACAGAGTTAATGTGGGGCCAATCGGTTGCCTCCCTGATGGTACTGCATGATGGATAAGTATCTACCTATACTACTCAGCATTGAGGAGACTATTATTTCTGACCAAATCCCCTAACTCCATTTGCAGAAAAGCAGCTCCAAACTTCCAAGAAACCTCCATCATGCTTCACTGTTACCTGCAGACACTTATATTTGTACCACTCTCCAGTGCTTCCCTTGCTGTTTTGCATGTGTCGGCTTTTTTGGTGCACTTTGTTTTTGTTTTTCATGCGTCGGCCTCTGGTTTACACTTGTCGGTTTAGCGTGCGTTTGTTCTCGGTTATGCTTGCACCTGGTTTCACCTGCTTTGTTTTGCACGTGTCGGCTTAGCACACGTACCTGTGAGTCTATTTTTAAAAGCTAATTACAAAATGGGTAAGTGGTTTCCACTCCTAGAGCTTTTTAAGGGGATTTAAGTGTTTATTGCATTGCTTTGCCATATGCTATAATGGAGCAACTGAATTTTGTCCCTAAATCTACCCAAGAAACTGAGGCTCCTGAACATCTTTCTGCCATTATCAGGTGTGCTTATTGTAAGAAAACTGAAGTGCCTTCTCCAGCTCATTTATGTGGCTGATGTTTAGATTTGTTAATGCAATCAGACCAATCTAATGCTGTTTCTCTGGTGCTAATGCACCACCTTTTCTTCTTAATATGAGGAGAGTCCACAGCTTCATTCCTTACTTGTGGGAAATACAGAACCTGGCCACCAGGAGGAGGCAAATACACCCAGCCAAAGGCTTTACATACCTCCCCCCCCACTTCCCTCATATTCCAGTCATTCTTTGCCTTTCGTCACAGGAGGTTGGCACAGGAGGTTGGCAGAGAAGTGTCAGAAGATACAGAGTTGTTCCTTATGGAGGGTAGTACCCTTAGGAATGGGACTGGAGTTTTAAGTAGTCTTGTCAGCCTCTCAGTGAGAGCATTGGCGAATGTTAGGGTCTGGAGATGCAGGGAGAGTCTTTCTGCTAACCCATCCAGACTCGTATTAACAGCTCCTAAGCAATCGCTGTTGAGGAGTTTCACTGCCTGCTTTTATCACTCAAGTCCATGTCAGGAGCGATGCTATAAGACTCACATTTGAAAGGCTGTGTCCATTCCACGACAGAGATTCCGGTAAGATCGTTTAATTTTTTGATACACATATGATAACGCAAGAAGATAGGGGTCACAGTGTGACTCCTTTTATTTGTATGGAATCAAGGGTTAATATCTCCGGAAGGGGATTATTGAACAGGGGGGATTTAACGCATAATTTACTTATGTTTTATGCTGCAACATGTGTGAGATGAGGCTCAGGCAGATCTTGGAACATTCAGGTCACATTGATTTCCTCTTTCCTGACCGTGCGGTTTACAGGAGACAAAGCGGTTTCTCTGTGGGGCCTGGGTCATAGGAGGTGGTGAGTGCCCCAGCCATTGGGGGTCTAAAGGTGCTATTTATCTTTTTCTATAGTCCATCTTACAAGCCCAAGCTTAGGAGGACTCTGATATGTTAGAGGGTACTCCCTCTTTTCCTAAGTCTAATACCCGTCTATATTATGAGGAGGCTACGGTATATCCTCTGCTCAATTATGTTCCAGATTACTTGATAAAAAAAATTATATCTAAGAAAACCAAGATGTTTAGTACCACTGAGCCGTCCACCTCTGAGGAGTCTCCGTCCCTTGAGGTGCGTTCCCTGCAGTCATCTCCTATTACACATGCAGCTTCCCATTGCACTGCTAATCCTCTTTCTGAAGGGGCCCTCTTACCGCCAGACTTTACTGAACAGCTACAAATGGCAGTGTCTGCGGCCATCAGTGCTTTACCTCGCCCTGCTAAGCGCAAGCGAAAGGTCAAATATTGGTATTCTTTCCAGGGGTCATCTACTAACTTGTTGGATTTATCCTGATACAAGATTATCCGCTGATGCAGACGCCTCTGATACTTCAGAGGATGCTTTTTCTGGGTCGGAATCTGCTGCCTCCTAAGCCTCCAGCAGCAGAGGAACCTGACTTTAGATTTAGGATTAAACACTTACGCCTTCTGTTAAAGGAAGTTTTGGCTACTTTAGAGTTTCCAGAACCTAAATTACCTGAGCAACCTTGTATTGTTAAACTAGATAAGATTTACAAGGACAGGGTTATACCACAGACTTTCCCAGTTCCAGTAAAGATGGCGAATATTATTAGGAATGAATGGGAAAGACTTGGTTCTTCTTTTCTTCTACAAGATACGACGAGTCCACGGATTTCATCCTTACTTGTGGGATATTAACCTCCTGCTAACAGGAAGTGGCAAAGAGCACCACAGCAGAGCTGTATATATATAGCTTCTCCCTTCCCTCCACCCCCAGCCATTCTCTTTGCCTGTGTTAGTAATAGGAAGAGGTAAAGCTAGGTGTTAGTTTTAGATTCTTCAATCAAGAAGTTTTTTATTTTAAATGGTACCGGTGAGTACTATTTTCCTCAGGGAGATATGAGAAGATTTCTGCCCTAAGGTTGATGATCTTAGCAGATGTAACTAAGATCCATGTTGGTTTCCACAGAACTTCTGAAGGTGTAGTGCAAGAGTAATCTTCAGTGTGGAAAATGGTGTCATGCTACAAGCAGCATTGAGGTATGTTCAGTCTTTTATTCTGAGGAGACTTGGTATATCAGAGCTGGCTGACATTTTTTCCCTGCAAGGGAAGGGGTAAGCAGTAGACCTGTACACTGAGGGTGTTACTGAGAGACCTATGTTTATTCATATTGCCTAACATATAACGTTACACTATATGGGACTAGACACTGGGATAGGCAGCTTGTGAATTTATAGTTTATTAACAAGGGCTGCAAGTTTCTTTATTTACTAAGGTACCACATGGCTTGTTTTCCGACCGCTTCCCATGCGGTTGTTCAGACGGTTAGCATGACGTCCATGATGGGCGGGGCCTTTTCGTGCGCTCAGACGCGCAGTTTACTCAGACTGAGAAGGCAGCAGACATTTGCTCCGGTGGGGCCTAAACTTCTGTTCTGTTCACCGGATCATTGTCAAGTCTTTTCTCTTGTAAGGTGTATCCAGTCCAAGGATCATCCATTACTTGTGGGATATTCTCCTTCCCAACAGGAAGCTGCAAAAGGATCACCCACAGCAGAGCTGTCTATATAGCTCCTCCCCTTCCTGCCACCTCCAGTCATTCTCTTGCAGCTCTCGACAAGCATGGAAGCAGTTAGAGAGATGTGGTGTTATTTAATTATTTTTTCTTCAATTCAAAAGATCATCATCGGTTTCTCAGGTTTGCCTTCCTGGACAGGCATTACCAGTTTGTAGCTCTTCCCTTTGGGTTAGCTACAGCTCCAATAATCTTTACGAAGGTTCTGGGGTCACTTCTGGCGGTCCTAAGGCCGCGGGGCATAGCAGTGGCCCCTTATTTAGACGACATTCTGATACAGGCGTCAAATTTCCAAATTGACAAGTCTCATACGGACATAGTTCTGGCATTTCTGAGGTCGCACGGGTGGAAAGTGAACGAAGAGAAGAGTTCTCTATCCCCTCTCACAAGAGTTTCCTTTCTGGGAACTCTGATAGATTCTGTAGAAATGAGGATTTACCTGACAGAGACCAGGTTATCAAAACTTCTAAATTCTTGCTGTGTTCTTTATTCTACTTCTCTCCCTTCGGTGGCTCAGTGTATGGAAGTAATCGGCTTAATGGTAGCGGCAATGAACATAGTGCCGTTTGCCCGCCTACATCTCAGACCGCTGCACCTCTGCATGCTCAGTCAGTGGAATGGGGATTACACAGATTTGTCCCCTCTACTAAATCTGGATCAAGAGACCAGGGATTCTCTTCTCTGGTGGCTATCTCGGGTCCATCTGTCCAAAGGTATGACCTTTCGCAGGCCAGATTGGACAATAGTAACGGCAGATGCCAGCCTTCTAAGCTGGGGGGCAGTCTGGAACTCCCTGAAGGCTCAGGGATTGTGGACTCAGGAGGAGACCCTCCTTCCAATAAACATTCTGGAACTAAGAGCGATATTCAATGTTCTTCAGGCTTGGCCTCAGCTAGCGACAATGAGGACAACATCACGACTGTGGCTTACATCAACCATCAAGGGGGAACAAGGAGTTCCCTAGCGATGTTGGAAGTTTCAAAGATAATTTGTTGGGCAGAGATTCACTCTTGCCACCTATCAGCTATCCATATCCCAGGTGTAGAGAACTGGGAGGCGGATTTTCTAAGTCGACAGACTTTTCATCCGGGGGAGTGGGAACTCCATCCGGAGGTGTTTGCACAATTGGTTCAACGTTGGGGCGAACCAGAACTGGATCTCATGGCGTCTCGCCAGAACGCCAAACTTCCTTGTTACGGATCCAGGTCCAGGGATCCCAAGGCAACGCTGATAGATGCTCTAGCAGCGCCTTGGTCCTTCAACCTCGCTTATGTGTTTCCATCGTTTCCTCTGCTCCCTCGTCTGATTGCCAAAATCAAGCAGGAGAGAGCATCAGTGATTTTGATTGGTATGCAGATCTGGTGGACATGTCATCTCTTCCACCATGGACTCTGCCTCTGAGACAGGACCTTCTACTTCAGGGTCCTTTCAACCATCCAAATCTAATTTCTCTGAGACTGACTGCCTGGAGATTGAACGCTTGATTTTATCAACGCGTGGCTTCTCCGAGTCAGTTATTGATACCTTAATTCAGGCACGAAAGCCTGTCACCAGGAAAATCTATCATAAGATATGGCGTAAATATCTTTATTGGTGTGAATCCAAGGGTTACTCATGGAGTAAAGTCAGGATTCCCAGGATATTATTTTTTCTCCAAGAAGGACTGGAAAAGGGGTTGTGATTTCTGCTCTGTCTATTCTTTTGCACAAGCGTCTGGCGGATGTTCCAGACTTCAAGCGTTTTGTCAGGCTTTAGTTAGAATCAAGCCTGTGTTTAAACCTGTTGCTCCGCCATGGAGTTTAAATTTGGTTCTTAAAGTTCTCCAAGGGGTTCCGTTTGAACCTCTTCATTCCATAGATATCAAGCTTTTATCTTGGAAAGTTCTGTTTTTGGTAGCTATTTCCTCGGCTCGTAGAGTTTCCGAGTTATCTGCCTTACAGTGTGATTCCCCTTATCTGATCTTCCATGCAGATAAGGTAGTTTTGGGTACCAAACCTGGGTTTTTTACCTAAGGTGGTGTCTAATATGAATATCAATCAGGAGATTGTTGTTCCGTCATTGTGTCCTAATCCTTCTTCAAAGAAGGAACGTCTATTACACAATCTTGACGTGGTTCGTGCTTTAAAGTTTTATTTACAAGCTACTAAAGATTTTCGTCAAACATCTGCTTTGTTTGTTGTCTACTCTGGACAGAGGAGAGGCCAAAAGGCTTCGGCAACTTCTCTTTCGTTTTGGCTAAGAAGTATAATACGCTTAGCTTATGAGACTGCTGGCCAGCAGCCTCCTGAAAGGATTACAGCTCATTCTACTAGATCTGTGGCTTCCACATGGGCTTTTAAAAATGAGGCTTCTGTTGAACAGATTTGCAAGGCGGCGACTTGGTCTTCGCTTCATACTTTTTCAAAGTTTTATAAATTTGATACTTTTGCTTCTTCGGAGGCTATTTTTGGGAGAAATGTTTTACAGGCAGTGGTACCTTCCGTTTAAGTACCTGCCTTGTCCCTCCCTTCATCCGTGTACTTTAGCTTTGGTATTGGTATCCCACAAGTAATGGATGATCCGTGGACTGGATACACCTTACAAGAGAAAACATAATTTATGCTTACCTGATAAATTTATTTCTCTTGTGGTGTATCCAGTCCACGGCCCGCCCTGTCATTTTAAGGCAGGTATATTTTATTTTTTAAACTACAGTCACCAATGCACCCTATAGTTTTTCCTTTCTCTTGCTTGTCTTCGGTCGAATGACTGGAGGTGACAGGAAGGGGAGGAGCTATATAGACAGCTCTGCTGTGGGTGATCCTCTTGTAGCTTCCTGTTGGGAAGGAGAATATCCCACAAGTAATGGATGATCCGTGGACTGGATACACCACAAGAGAAATAAATTTATCAGGTAAGCATAAATTATGTTTTTGCAGTACCCTGGGGGCAGGTAGGCACCACAGCAGAGCTGTGGCGAGGTGCAGGGGTCATTTTTTCAGTCAAACACATTTGTTTGCTTAAAAGTGTCTCTTAGAGGGTAAATTTCCATTTTCCTTACAGGGTGCAATAATTTTTGGGCCAATTGAATATAAATATTTAATTGTATAGCATGTATTAACGTTTTTTTGACAACCTGAGAAAAATTGTGCGCTTTTTTATTTCTTAAAGGCGCAGTACACATTTTTCAAAAAGTGGTTTAAATCAATAAATAAGGTGTTTTACGACTATTGTGGTTATTGCTAGTCTGTTCAACATGCCTGACATTGAGGAAACTAATTGCTCTATGTGTTTAGAAGCCATTGTGGTACCCCCTCTTACTTTGTGTACCTCTTGTACTGAAAGGGCCTTACAATGTAAAAAGCATATTTTAAGTAATGAAAGTATGCCTAAGGATGATTCTCAGTCTGAAGAGAATCAGGATATGCTATCTAATTCTCCCCAAGTGTCACAACCTTTAACGCCCACACAAGCGGCGCCAAGTACATCAAGTGCGTCTAATTCTTTTACTCTGCAGGATATGGCTGCAGTTATGTCAACTACCCTTACAGAGGTATTATCTAAATTACCAGTGTTACAGGGTAAACGCAGTAGGTCAGGTATTAATGTACATACTGAATCCTCTGATGCTTTGTTGGCTATTTCCGATGTACCCTCACAGGGCTCTGAGTTGGGGGTCAGGGAATTATTGTCTGAGGGAGAACTTTCTGAACCAGGAAGTATGTTACCTCAGACAGATTCGGACGTCATGTCTTTTAAATTTAAGCTTGAAGACCTCCGCCTGTTACTTAGGGAGGTTTTAGCAACTCTGGATGATTGTGACCCTATTGTAATCCCACCAGAGAAATTGTGTAAAATGGACAAATATTTGGAGGTACCTACTTACACTGATGTTTTTCCGGTTCCTAAAAGAATTTCGGAAATTATAAAAAAGGAATGGGACAGACCGGGTATACCGTTCTCTCCTCCTCCTAATATCAAGAAAATGTATCCCATATCAGACACCATTCGGGACTCTTGGCAGTCGGTCCCTAAGGTGGAGGGAGCTATTTCTACCCTGGCTAAGCGTACCACTATACCTATTGAAGACAGTTGTGCTTTCAAAGACCCTATGGATAAGAAGTTATAGGGTCTTCTAAAGAAATTATTTATTCATCAGGGTTTCCTTTTACAACCAACAGCTTGCATTGTCCCAGTCACTACTGCAGCAGCTTTTTGGTTCGATGCTCTTGCTCTAGAAGAATCTCTGAAGGTTGAAACTCCTTTAGAGGACATTTTAGATAGAATTAAGGCTCTCAAGCTAGCTAATTCTTTTATTACAGATGCCGCCTTTCAAATTGCTAAATTGGCGGCGAAAAATGCAGGATTTGCCATTTTAGCGCGTAGAGCATTGTGGTTAAAATCATGGTCTGATGCTATAAATGTATCACTAGTGGTGGCCTGAGAACTTCCGTTGGGGGAGGTGCTGTGTAATTCACCTGCACACTAGCACACCTGCGTGGTGAGAGAACGCGGTTTCATCACTCCCCACTCACAGCTACTTGCCCTGGAGGGCTTGCCAGGATTGAGTGTAGCGTTGTGCGAGGCAGCTACCCGCACGAGTTTTGAAGTTCATTGTAGCCGGTATGGCTGGCAAATCTTTTGCCGATTTATTTTAATCATCCCTGGGGGTTTTGATCCCGCAAGCCGCAGCAGGAAATCTCACCTTTTGCACTATAACCCGCAGCTGGAGTTGGAGGAAGCTGTGTGAGCAGGAGGAAGCTGTGTGTGCCTGAAGAGGGTAATCTATCTACCAAGCAAAGAGTCTATGGGATAGACTGAACTACGGCCGCTGTATAAACCTAAGTTTGGACACCGCTATAAGAAGAGACCGGAGCCCCAGATCAGCCGCCTGTTTTCTGTATTAAGGATCCGTGCAGAATATCTGGTATACTTAACCTACACATTAAAGAAGCACCTTGTTGGAGACTTACCGTGAGACCGGTACTCCATCCGGCCGCCTGGTTGGCTGGGGGTGTGGCGGATTCTGCCGAGGAGACGGCATACGGGCTGAGAGGGTCTCTGCTGAGAAGAGTCCGGCAGCTAAGGTGAAGAGGCCGGCGCTGAAGCTCTCGATTGGTGACCGCAGTTGTATCCGGATTTCTGGGCAAAATCAGTGGGAGTGGTGCGCCCGGAGGCAGAAGTAGTTGGAACCGGTGTAGGAAATCAGCTCTCAGGTACCGCCTGTGTTGTTACCTTCGCTTCAGGCTTTTGGTGCAATTTGAGTGACTATTGTGCTGAGCTGGGTTCTGACCGAAAAGGGGCGCTTGGCTTATATTCAGCTTTATTTATTAATCCTGTTTTGGAGGGCTGAGGCCCTTAAATCCATTGACTATTCTGGTGGAGGTATTTGAAGAAAGAAGATGTTAAGATAAACTGACTGATTGAACTATATTTGACAGTGTTTTCAGCCATTTTTTTAGTGTCCGCATAGGAGCAACTGTTTAGAGATTATTTTTCATTTAAATAACAGGCTCTTGGCTGTACAGGTTAAAAATGTTTATTAATGACAGCTGTATATAACCTAAGATGAATACAGGGGGACCCTGTGCCTGTTTTCTCCTTTTGGGGTTATTGATTTATGTTTCATTTATGGTGGCTTTTGTAGTTAAATTGAGTGCATCAGCTTTAGAGTAATAGAGTTTAAGAAGGAACCGCTGTCTAATTGATATACCAGTAGTATCATATTTCTTTCTGCTTGAGTCCTAGCTATTTGTGGGGTTTGATTTTAGCAGGGTAACCAGAGATTACCCTGCCTTTATACTGGGTTTATTCTCTATGAGGAGATAATAGAACATAAATGATTCTATCTAACAGGTATTTTTGTTTGCAGCACAGTCACATTTAATAACGGCACGTACTCTCCCTGAAAGGAGAGCTTATTGAAGGGACCTTAGTGTCCTAACACACCTTTAGACTAATTTATGATTCAGTAGTTTTACTTAGTTTTGCTTTCACACATCACTTTGTTTTTTATATACACATTTAAACACATATTAAGTAGAATTTTTTTTTATTTATTTTTATTTTTTACACTTTACACCACATATCCCCTTTATGGAAAGATTTATCACACAAGCTAAGGCTTCTTCACCCAAAATGCCTGTTAAAAGTAAAGACAAAAAAATGAAGCAGGCTGACCCTAGCCTAAATAGTTCTAATGAGACACTATCTAATAATAGTGATACCCAGTTGTTAATCACCCATTTAACAGATTTGTTTACTCCACAATTTGAGATTATTAAAACTGAATTAGGCGCAATTTCAACTGTAATAGCTAATCTTTCTATTGAAATTAAACAATTTTCAAAAAGAATGCAAGAGGTGGAGAATAGAGTTTCTGAAGTGGAGGACCAAGTTAATGCACAGGATTCGGTTATAACTAAACAGGAGTCTAAAATTACTAAATTACAATTGCGTCTGGACGATCTGGAAGACCGTTCCAGACGCAATAATATTCGAATAATCGGTCTCCCTGAAATTTCGGAATTTGGGGACCTTCTCCAGTTTACATCATTTACACTCCCCCAGGCATTAGGTTTTCCCCAACAGCAGCTCCCAATCGCCATAGAGAGAGCGCATAGAACTGGCTCTAAGAAATCTCAGGTTGAAGGTATGCCCCAAAACAGAATGTGTATCTTCAAAGTTCTAAATTTTCAAGACAAGACGGAGATGTTAAGATTATTTAAAAAAAGAACTGAGCCTCTCCTGTTTAGGAATAACAGAATCCTGTTATTTCAGGATTACTTAGTAGAAACCTCTACGAAAAGGAAGCTAATGGCACCGTACTGCTTGCAACTCATTAATAAAGGACTTAATGCATGGATGGCTTATCCTGCTAATATAATTGTTGTTGATCAGTGCGGTGCTAGAAGAATCTATCGTGAAGAGGCAGAGGTAAAAAAATTATTAACTGACAGTTAAGTGATGGATTAAGTATTATAGTTTTTTATTTTTTTGTTGGAACTAATGTATGACTTATTGGAGGGTATAAATGAAACCAAAGTTTTTGTTACAAGTTTTGAGATTTCCTCTCCCCCCCCCCCTTTTTTTTTTTTTTTTCCTTCTTTCTCTCCTTTTCCCCCACCCCTCCCTCTTACCCCCCGCAAAGAAGGATCTGGGTATAATGAAATTTTAACTTGTTATGCAGCTTAAAATAGTGTCGTGGAATGTGGGAGGAATCTCTTCTCCTCTTAAACGTAAATTAATTATTAAAACATTAGCAAAAGAGAAGCCTGACATCGCATTTTTACATCTAAGTAGACAGGAAGCTGATAAATTGAAGATTAAATGGGTTGGAGAGGTTGTGGCCACGGAGGCCATCGGTCGGAAATGTGGCGTCGCCATGTTAATTAATAAATCCCTAGATTATAAAATCACTTCTAGAGAAATAGACCTGGACTCCCGATTTATTGTTGTGCATATTCTCATTAATAATGTGGAGTTCATTCTTTGTAATATACATGCCCCTAATAAATTTAAAATTGGATTTTGGGATAAACTTAAAATCAAATTATTTCCTTTTATCAAGCAGAATCTCATTGTAGGGGGCGATTTTAATGTGACCATATGTCCTGAGCTGGATCGTTTCTCACAAAGGAATGTCCCAGAGAATAGGAGATGTTCTAAACATTTTAGTAATTTCTATCGGAAGCTATAACTGGTAGATATCTGGCGGAAGATTAATCCGGATGATCGACCGTTTTCTTGCGAATCTAAAGTTCACAAAACCTTTTCGCGAATAGATTTATTTCTTATTTCAGAAGGTCTCTCAATCTGGCGAACAGAGGCTGGAATTGGAGAAATCGTAGTTACAGATCACGCCATTATATCATTAGTTTTGGACAGACAGATTATGACCAATATGAAAGGTTCGGCATTCTTTTTTCCCCGTTATCTGGCGAATAATCCTATGTTTACACTCTGGCTAAAGCAGAGTTTTAAGGACTATTGTCAATTTAATGTAGCGCATTTACAGAAAATTGAAATTTTTTGGGAGGCCTCTAAGGCGGTTATACGAGGGGCCATTAAAGGTTACATGGTCACTCTTAATAGGAAAAATAGGGCGCGGGAAGTTCAACTAACTAATCAAGTTAGGAACGCTTTTAAAACTTATCTGAGTCGCTCGACGTATAATTGGTCTAAATATCTCGAAATGTAAAAGGAGAGAGAGGTATTCCTGCTACAAAAACATCAGGTAGAAGAACACAAAATTAATTTACGTTTTAGAAGTTTTCACGGTTTCTCGGCAAAAAATCTTGCCAGATTGGTTAATATCAGGAAAAAGAGGAATTTTATTCCTGCTATTCAGGTAGAGGATACTTGTTATAATGAGACAAAGGATATTTCTAGGGCTTTTGCTCAATATTATCAACAGCTCTATATGGAGGTGCCGGCTGACACAAAGAATCAAGAGAATTTTTGGTCTAAGACTAAGGTGCCTAGAATTCAAGTAGAAAACCTGGATAGGTTGAATGCTCCGTTTAATAATGAAGAGATAGTTACTGCAATTAAAGCTTCTAAAATGGGTAAAGCAACAGGCCCAGATGGGCTACCTGCAGAGTATTATAAAATATTAGTTGAAGAGATTACTCCTATTTTAGTAAAACTTTTCAATTTTTATTTCGCTTCTGATAACCCTATTTCTAACCTTTTTACAGCTGCTAACATCTCTTTAATTTTAAAAAAAGGCAAGGATCCTATGGACCCTGCATCCTATAGACCAATTTCAGTGCTTAACGCTGATTATAAAATCTTAGCGTCAGTCTTATCTACCAGACTTTCACTTTGTCTCGATAATCTTATTCATCCTGATCAGACAGGTTTTATGACTGCCCGCAATCCGACGAAAAATATTCGGAAATGAATTACGCTTGTGGATTATATGTGGAATAGTGAGCATTCTAGAATTGACAGCGGCTTGGAAGACCGGGCAGTGTTAACTTTAGATGCTGCCAAAGCGTTTGATAGTATATCGTGGTCGCATCTCTTTACTGTATTAGCCAAATTTGGCTTTTCAGATAATTTTGTTAAAATTATTAGGAAAATTTACCAGAATCCTAGGTCGTTCCTTCTGATTATTCAAACAGTGTCGGCACCTATTGTTCTACAGAGGGGAACGAGGCAGGGATGTCCTCTGTCCCCTCTTCTCTTCAATATCGCCCTAGAACCACTGGCAGTTCAGCTAAGAGAAGTGTTAAAGGGAATCCAATGTGGAACTCAAAGCTTAAAGCTTTTACTATACGCAGATGACATGTTAATATTTATCCAGGACACTGCGACTGAGATCCCAGAAATAGCAAAGGTACTGGAGGAATTTAGTTCCTTTTCAGGATATAAGATCAATATTGATGAGTGAAATAATGTGGTTGGGTAGAGAAGAGGGGAAGTTAACCGCAACTAAGTTTAGAATAGTAAAAAGTATTAAATACTTGGGTCTGGATATACATAAAAATCCCAAATTCTGGTATCAGGAAAACTTTCTATCCCTTTTTCAGAAGATTAAAGATGATTTACAGCTTTGGAGGACTTTTCCATTATCTATCTCAGCTTCTATAAGTCTTATTAAGACAATAATCTTACCTCGTATTTTATATTTATTGCAAAATCTGCCACTATATATATTAAACATAGACCTAAAGAGGTTGCAGTCGTGGTTTTCTCATTTTATCTGGAAAGGTAAAAAGCCACGGTTATCGATTTAATAGACTGACCAATAAGTTTTCTGCTGCCGGGTTGGCTCTTCCAAATATCAAACTTTATAATTTGGCAACTCTATTGAAATTTGCATTTGATTGGATTGCCCAATCTAATATAGTTTCGTCATATGTCCTTGAAGAGTATATGGTTTCTCCCTGGTCATTGAGTGCTCTCCTGCATTGTTCATCTTCAAATCTACCGATACCAATTAAAAAAATTGTGCTCATTTAAGAACATAATATCTGCTTGGCAGAAAGCCGGTCAGGTTCTTAAAATTGATCCAGCATTTTCTGAATTCTTACCGATTATAGGAAACCCACTTTTTGCTCCGGGTATAGATCAGAAGGTGTTTAGGAACTGGCGAGATAAGGGGCTTAAAGATATACATCAACTATTGACTGCTGATCTTCGAATCTATCCCTGGGCTACTCTATGTCAAAAGTATGTTCTTCCATGTAGGAATCAATATGCATACTTTCAGATTCGACATTATATTTCATCTCAGAAATGGTATGCGTCTGTCACGTCTGACTGGTCAGACATGAAGATGTGTATTCAGAAATTTAGAGCAGGAGAGGCATCCATATCTCTTATCTACGATGTAATGCTTTCCAAACAAGGTATTCTAGCTTTGGAGAAATTATGTGTTTTATGGCGGTCGATTATTGAAACGATTAATACAGATATGATTGTAGTCAGTTTCTCTCAGGTTTCTAGTTATCCTGTATCAGTTGGCTGGAAAGACTCACATTTGAAATTAATCAACAATTTCTATCTATCTCCGGCTAAATTATCTAGAATCTATCCAGAACAAGTTGCAGCCTGCCATAGATGCTCTTGTCCTTCTGCGGATTTGTTCCATATGCTATGGTTCTGCCCAAAGATTCGACAGTTGTGGTATAAAATCCAATTTTGGATAAATAAGGTTTTGAATGTATCTCATTCCTTTTCTCTGGAAGACATTTTCCTTTTGGTTACTGATGTCAGACTGAATATAGATAGACGAGTAGTTAATACAATTATACTTACAACTAGACACATTATTTTTAAGAACTGGACGGCTGTCAAAGCTCCTAGTTTGGCCTCTATATTGAAAGGTATTCGAGAACAAATTATCTATGAATCTTTTCATTTACAGCATGTAAAGGAGACTAGAATCAAAAAATTTCTGACCGGGTGGGCCTCCGTGATTACAACATACCCAATTCAGAAACAAATTTTGTCCCCCTTCCTCTCCTCTATCAGCTTTGCAGAACTGGTTATATTGGGAATATTCCCTCATATGTGGATTAGGAGCTATAGAGATGGATAAAAAGCCTAGCGGACCCGGCATTGGCGGGGTTGGAGCAAGGATGATTAATCGGGGTGAAGGGGGGGTGGGGCTTCATTTCCCTCTTTTTTTTTTTTTTTTTTTTTTTTTTTTTTTTTCTTTTTTTTTTCTTCTCTCTCTTGTTTTAGGGCCCATTTTCTTGGTGTTATAATACACCCTTGTTTTATCCTTGAAATAATAAGGAAATCGATAATATATATTGCAATACTAAAATTGATCAGGGATCATTATAAAAAACAGTTTCATGGTAAGACTATAAATGATGTTAACTATTGTCATATGGGCGCATATATGTCTGTGATTAATTCCTGTGTTACTCCTTTATGTATGATGTTGGAATACATATATATGAAAAAAATGTTTACGTTGCGATGTGTCCTGTGTGACACAAGACACTATGACGCTGGTGATGATCTGTTTTTTTATTTTTTTTCTTTAATAAAAAATATTAAAAAAAAAAAAAAAAAAAAATCATGGTCTGCTGATGTGTCATCAAAATCTAAGCTCTTAGCTATTCCTTTCAAGGGCAAGACCCTATTCGGGCCTGAGTTGAAGGAAATCATTTCTGACATTACTTGAGGTAAAGGTCACGCCCTACCTCAGGATAAGTCTGTTAAGATGAAGGGGAAGAAAAAATAATTTTCGTTCCTTTCAGAATTTTAAAGGAGTACCCTCTGCTTCCTCTTCCTCCACAAAGCAGGAAGGGAATTTTGCTAAGTCCAAATCCATCTGGAGACCCAACCAGGCTTGGAACAAGGGTAAACAACCCAAGAAGCCTGCTACTGCTACAAAGACAGCATGAAGGGGCGGCCCCCGGTCCGGGACCGGATCTAGTAGGGGGCAGACTTTCTTTCTTTGCCCAGGCTTGGGCAAGAGATGTTCAGGACCCCTGGGCACTAGAAATTGTGACCCACAGGTATCAACTAGAATTCAAGGATTTTCTCCCAAGAGGGAGATTTCATCTTTCACGATTGTCTGTAGACCAGATAAAAAGAGAGGCGTTCTTACGCTGTGTAAAAGACCTTTCTACCATGGGAGTAATTCGTCCCGTTCCAAGACTGGAACAGGGACAGGGGTTTGACTCAAATCTTTTTGTGGTTCCCAAAAAAGAGGGAACTTTCAGACCCATTTTAGATCTCAAGTGTCTAAACAAGTTTCTCAGAGTCCCATCGTTCAAGATGGAGACTATACGAACAATCTTACCAATGATCCAGGAGGGTCCATATATGACTACCGTGGACTTGAAGGATGCATACCTTCATATCCCTATTCACAAGGATCATCATCAGTTCCTAAGGTTTGCCTTCCTGGACAAACATTTTCAGTTTGTGGCTCCTCCCTTCGGGTTGGCCACAGCACCCAGAATCTTCACAAAGGTTCTAGGGTCTCTTCTGGGGGTTCTCAGACCACGGGGCATAGCAGTGGCGCCTTATCTGGGCGATATTTTAATACAGGCGTCGACTTATCATCTGACGAAATCTCATACAGACACAGTGTTGTCTTTTCTGAGAACTTACGGTTGGAAGGTGAATCTAGAAAAGAGTTCACTAGTGCCACAGACAAGGGTTCCCTTCTTGGGAACTCTAATAGACTCGGTAGACATGAAAATATTTATGACGGAGGTCAGAAAATCAAAGATTCTAAATACTTCCCGAGCCCTTCAGTCCATTCCTCGGCCATCAATGTATGGAGGTAATTTGATTAATGGTAGCGGCAATGGACATCATTCCGTTTGCTCGTTTTCATCTCAGATCACTGCAGCTGTGCATGCTCAGGCAGTGGAATGGGGACTATGCGAATTTATCTCCTCAGATAAATCTGGATCAAGAGACCAGAGACTCTCTTCTTTGGTGGTTGTCACTGGGTCATCTGTCCCAGGGGACGTGTTTCCGCAGACCCTCGTGGGTGATAGTGACAACGGACTCCAGCCTCCTGGGCTGGGGTGCAGTCTGGAATTCCATGAAGGCTCAGGGTGTATGGACTCAGGTGGAGTCTCTACTTCCAATCAATATTCTGGAATTGAGAGCAATATTCAATGCGCTTCAGGCATGGCCTCAGTTGGCTTCGGCCAAATTCATCAGATTCCAGTCGGACAATATCACGACTGTAGCTTATATCAATCATCAGGGGGGAACGAGGAGTTCCTTAGCGATGATAGAAGTATCCAAGATAATTTGATGGGCGGAGGCCCACTCTTATCTGTCGGCAATCTACATCCCAGGAGTAGAGAACTGGGAAGCGGATTTTCTAAGTCGACAGACTTTTCATCCGGGGGAGTGGGAACTCCACCCGGAGGTTTTTGCCTCACTGATTCTCCGATGGGGCAGACCGGAATTGGATCTGATGGCATCTCGTCAGAATGCCATGCTTCCAAGATACGGATCCAGGTCAAGGGATCCTCAGGCCGATCTGATAGATGCCTTGACAGTACCTTGGTCGTTCAGCCTAGCTTATGTGTTTCCACCGTTTCCTCTCCTTCCACGCGTGATTGCTCGGATCAAACAGGAGAGAGCTTCTGTAATTCTGATCTCGACTGCGTGGCCGCGCTGGACTTGGTATGCGGATCTAGTGGACATGTCCTCTCTGCCACCGTGGAAACTTCCTTTGAGGCAGGACTTTCTCATTCAAGGACCTTTCCAACATCCAAATCTAAATTCTCTGCAGCTGACTGCTTGGAGATTGAACGCTTGACTTTATCTAAGCGGGGATTCTCAGATTCAGTCATTGATACTTTGATACAGGCACGTAAGCCTGTCACTAGAAAGATCTATCATAAGATATGGCGTAAATATCTTTTTTGGTGTGAATCCAAGGGATATTAATGGAGTAAGGTTAGGATTCCCAGGATTCCTTAAAGGGACAGATTTCTGCTTTGTCAATTTTGCTTCACAAACGTTTGGCAGATGTTCAGTCTTTTTGTCAGGCTCTAACCAAAATTAAGCCTGTATTTAGACCAATTACTCCTCCCTGGAGTTTGAATTTAGTAGAGTTCTTCAAGGGGTTCCGTTTGAACCCATGCATTCCATAGATATTAAATTATTATGTTGGAAAGTTTTCTTTTTGGTTGCTATTTCTTCGGCTCGTAGAGTTTCTGAGCTTTCAGCGTTATAAGATAAGGAGAATCACATTGTATTTCATTCTGATAAGGTGGTTTTGCGTACCAAACCTGGATTCCTTCCTAAGGTTGTTTCAAATAAGAATATTAATCAGGAAATTGTTCCTTCCTTGTGTCCTAATCCTTCTTCTAAGAAGGAGCGTCTGTTACATAACCTGGACGTGGTCCGTGCCTTGAAGTTTTACTTGCAGGCAACTAAGGATTTCCGTCAATCATCTTCATTATTCATTGTTTATTCTGGAAAGCGAAGGGATCAGAAAGCTACGGCTACCTCTCTTTCTTTTTGGCTGAGGAGTATCATCCGCCTGGCATATGAGACTGCTGGACAGCAGCCTCCTGAAAGAATTACGGCTCATTCTACTAGGGCTGTGGCATCCACATGGACTTTTTAAAATGATGCTTCTGTTGAGCAGATTTGCAAGGCTGCGACTTGGTCGTCTCTTCATACTTTTTCCAAATTTTAGAAATTTGATACTTTTGCTTCTTCTGAGGCGGTTTTTGGGAGAAAAGTTCTTCAAGCAGTGGTGCCTTCCGTTTAGGTCTCTGTCTTGTCCCTCCCGTTTCATCCGTGTCCTGTAGCTTTGGTATTGTATCCCACAAGTAAGGATGAAATCCGTGGACTTGTCGTATCTTGTAGAAGAAAAGTAAATTTATGCTTACCTGATAAATTAATTTCTTCTACGATAAGACTAGTCCACGGCCCTCCCTGTCATTTTTCAGACAGATTTTAAATTATATTTTTTGTAACTTCAGTCACCTCTGCACCTGTTAGCTTTTCCTTTCTCTTCCTAAACCTTCGGTCGAATGACTGGGGGTGGAGGGAAGGGAGGAGCTATATATACAGCTCTGCTGTGCTGCTCTTTGCCACTTCCTGTTAGCAGGAGGTTAATATCCCACAAGTAAGGATGAAATCCGTGGACTTGTTGTATCGTAGAAGAAATTAATTTATCAGGTAAGCATAAATTTACTTTTTCCCCTTCTTTTAAAATATTATTCCCAGTCCCGGACTCTTAATTAGAGTTGTGGGGTTCCGTCCCTAAGGTGGATGGTGATATCTCCACAGCTAAACGCACTACTATCCCGCTTGAGGATAGTTCATTGTTTAAAGATCCCATGGATAAGAAGCTAGAAACTCTGTTGAGAAAGATGTTTCAGAACACGGGATATTTCTTTATCTGAATTAATCGAGGTGGATGGTCCCCTTATCACGATCCAGGAAAGATTATTCGCCTGAATGCCAAGGCGTCCGGTTTTTCTGTACTAGCCCGTAGGGCACTCTGACTGAAGTCTTGTTCTGCGGACATGACTTCTAAATCTAGACCTTTTTTCCCTTCCATTTAAGGGGAAGATTCTTTTTGGTCCAGGCCTGGACTCAATCATATCCACGGTCACTGGAGGCAAGGGTGCATTTTTACCGCAGGATAAGAAGAACAAACCTAAGGGACAAGGTCCTAATTTTTGTTCCTTTCGTTCGGATAAATCCCAACGCCAGCAGCCCTCCGCAAAGCCTGAACAGTCTAAGGGAAATTGGAAACCGACTCGGTCTTGGAATAAATCCAAGCAGAACAAGAAGCCCGCCGAACCAAAGACCGCATGAAGGGGCGACCCCTGATCCATTTCTGGATCGTGTTGAGGGCAGACTATCTCTTTTTGGAGGCTTGGCTAGGGGACGTGCAAGACCCTTGGGTCCTGGAGGTCATCGCTCGGGTATACAGGATAGGTTTCAAATCTCATCCACCCAGGAGCAGGTTCCTGATGTCAAACCTGTCTTCAATACCAGAAAAATGAGAGGCTTTTCTAGGGTGCATGAGGGATCTCTTCTCCCTGGGAGTAATCGTACCGTTACCTCTAGCATAGAGAGGTCTGGGGTACTACTCAAACCTTTTTGTGGTCCCAAAGAAGAAGGGAACTTTTCACCCGATTCTGGACCTAAAGTGCTTAAACAAGTTTCTGTCTGTCCCATTGTTCAAGATGGAGACGATAAGGTCCATTCTGCCCTTTGTTCAAGAAGGACAGTTCATGACGATAGACTTGAAGGATGCTTACCTTCATCTTCCAATCCACAGGGAACACTTTAAGTTCCTAAGATTCGCTATTCTGGACCAGCACTTCCAGTTTATAGCACTTCCATTTGGTCTAGTTACTGCCCCAAGAGTCTTTACGAAGGTTCTGGGGGCCCTGCTCGCAGTGGCGAGAACCAGAGGTATAGCAGTAGCGCCATACTTAGACGACATCCTGGTTCAGGCACCATCCTGTCGGCTGGCAGAGGACCATTCAAATGCTCTTCTTCTTCGATCTCATGAATGGAAGATAAACTTAGAAAAGAGTTCTCTTGTTCCCAGTACGAGGGTGGAATTCCTGGGTACAATACGAGACTCAATATCGATGAGGATATTTCTTACAGACCAGTGACGTTACAAAATATCTTCCAATTGTCTTGCCCTACAGACCTCCTTAAGGCCCTCTGGGCCCGGAGGTAATTGGCCTCATGGTATCCAGCATAGACATTCCATTTGCCAGATTCCATCTCAGACCTCTTCAGCTGTGCATGCTGAGTCAGTGGAACAGCGACCACTCGGATCTGTCGCAACAAATTTCTCTGGACAACCGGTCGAGATAATCTTTCTCTTGGTGGCTCTGTCCAGATCACCTGTCCCAATGGACATCCTTCTTAAAACCATCCTGGGAGATTGTGACTATGGATGCAAGTCTAGCAGGATGGGGAGCTGTTTGGGGTGCCAGGAAGGCACAGGGCCTGTGGACTCGAGGGGAATTTCTCCTCCCGATCAACATTTTGGAACCCAATTTATCAGATTCCAATCAGAAAACATAACCTTGTGGCTTACATCAACCATTAGGGGGAATGAGGAGCTCCCTAGCAATGAGGGAAGCATCTTGGATTCTGGAATGGGCGGAGGCCCACAACTGCTCACTGTTAGCGATCCACATTCTGGGTGTGGACAACTGGGAAGCGGATTTCCTCAGCAGACAATCCTTTCATCCGGGTGAATGGTTTCTCCACCCGAGGTGTTTGCAGAGATTTGCAACAGATGGGGGGCGCCGGAGATAGATCTTATGGCGCCCCGGCTCAATTCCAAACTACCCAGATTATGAGTCAAGATCCAGGGATCCTCAGGCGGAGCTAATAGATGCATTAGCAGTGCTTTGTAAGCGCAGCCTAGTTTACATTTTTCCACCGTTACCACTTCTTCCTCGGGTAGTGGCCCACATCAAACAGGAGCAAACTTCGGCAATACTAATTGCTCCATCGTGGCCGCAAAGGATGTGGTTTGTGGACCTAGTGGGGATGTCTTCATCTCCTCCATGGAGGTTACCCTGTTGCAGGGTCCTTTTTGTTCATCAAAATCTAGATTCTCTGAGGCTGACTGCATGGATATTGAACGAGTTTTTTATGAGAGAGTGATAGATACTCTCATTCAAGCTAGAAAGCCGGTCACTCGTCGCATCTATCATAAGGTGTGGAGGACCTACTTATTCTGGTGTGAAGAGCATGGATTCCCTTGGCATAAGATCAAGGTTTCCAGGATTCTTTCCTTTCTCCAGGATGGTCTGGAAAAGGGCCTTTCTGCTAGTTCCCTAAAGGGACAGATTTCAGCTCTATCTGTTTTATTGCACAAGAGGCTCGCTAAGCTTCCGGATGTTCAATCTTTTGTTCAGGCTCTGGCCAGAATCAGGCCTGTGTTTAGATCTTCCTCTCCTCCTTGAAGTTTAAATCTAGTTCTTAAAGTTTTGCAGAGGGCTCCGTTTGAGTCTATGCATGTGGTTGACATTAAATTACTGGCTATTGCTTCGGCGCAGAGTCTCTGAGATGGCTGACCTGCAAAGTGAGCCTCCTTACCTAGTTTTTCATGCTGAGAAGGCTGTTCTTCGTACTGGGTTAGGTTTTCTCCCTAAGGTCGTTTAAGATCGCAACATCAATCAGGAAATTGTGGTTCCTTCCTTGTGTCCTAATCCTTCTTCGAAGGAACGGTTACTTCATAATTTGGATGTGGTTCGGGCTTTGAAGTTCTATCTTCAAGCTACGAAGGAATTTAGACAGACTTCTTTGTTTGAAGCAGCTTTTGGCAGAAAGGTTTTGCAGGCTGTGGTGCCCTCAGAATAGGGTCCGCCTCTCTTTTTACCCTCTCGTTTTCATTCAGTGTCCTCTAGAGCTTGGGTATATGTTTCCCACAAGTAAGGAATGAAGCCGTGGACTCTCCTCATATTAAGAAGGAAAACATAAATTATGCTTACCAGATCATTTCCTTTCCTTCTGTATGAGGAGAGTCCACATCCCCGCCTGTGTTCTCCGTTGGGCAGACCTAAATTTTTGTTTATTCTTCTGGCACCCTTTATACCCTGATATTTCTCCTACTGTTCCTTGTTTCCTTGGCAGAATGACTGGAATATGAGGGAAGTGGGGGACATAATAATGGACAGAATTAATGGAATTTCCCCGGGTGATTGCTCGGATCAAACAGGAGAAGGCTTCAGTGATTCTCATCACTCCTGCGTGGCCTCGCAGGACTTGGTATGCCGATCTGGTGGACATGTCATCTCTGCCACCGTGGAAGCTTCCATTGAGGCAGGACCTTCTCATTCAGGGACCCTTCTATCATCCAAATCTAGTTTCTCTGCAGCTGACTGCTTGGAGATTGAACGCTTTATTTTTTCTAAGCGAGGGTACTCTGATTCGGTCATTCGGGTTATCAGCAAGTTCCTTAAAGGGACAGATTTCTGCTTTGTCTATTTTGCTACACAAACGTCTGGCAGATGTTCCGGATGTTCAGTCTTTTTGTCAGGCTCTGACCAGGATCAGGCCCGTGTTTAGATCAATTGCTCCTCCTTGGAGTTTGATTTTAGTTCTTAATGTTCTTCAAGGAGTTCCGTTTGAACCTATGCATTCCATAGATATTAAGTTGTTATCTTGGAAAGTTTTATTTTTGGTTGCCATCTCTTCTGCTCGCAGAGTTTCTGAGCTTTCTGCTTTACAATGTGATTCTCCTTATCTTATTTTTCATTCTGATAAGGTGGTCTTGCGTACCAAACCTGGGTTCCTTCCTAAGGTTGTTTCTAATAAGAATATTAATCAGGAAATTGTTGTTCCTTCCTTGTGTCCTAATCCTTCTAAGAAGGAGTGTCTGTTACATAACTTGGGCGCGGTTCTTGCCCTGAAGTTTTACTTGCAGAAAGCTACGGCTACCTCTCTTTCTTTTTGGCAGAAGAGTATCATCCGTTTGGCATATGAAACTGCTGGACAACAGCCTCCTGAAAGGATTACGGCTCATTCCACTAGGGCTGTGGCTTCCTCATGGGTATTTAAAAACGAAGGCTGCAACTTGGTTGTCTCTTCACACTTTTTCCAAATTTTCCCAATTTGATACTTTTGCCTCGTGTGAGGCGGTTTTTGGGAGAAAGGTTCTTCAAGCAGTGGTGCCTTCGGTTTAGGTTCCTGTCTTGTCCCTCCCTTTCATCCGTGTCCTATAGCTTTGGTATTATATCCCATAAGTAAGGATGAAATCCGTGGACTCGTCATATCTTGTAAAAGGAAATTTATGCTTACCTGATAAATGTATTTCTTTTACGATATGACGAGTCCATGGCCCACCCTGTCGTTTTTTTCTAGAGATAGGTTGTTGTTTTTTTGTTAAACTTCAGTCACCTCTGCTCCTTGGCTTTTCCTTTCTCTTCCTAACTTCGGTTGAATGACTGGAGTGGGAGGGAAGGGAGGAGCTATATATGTCGCTCTGCTGTGGAGCTCTTTGCCTCCTCCTGCTGACCAGGAGGCGATATCCCATAAGTAAGGATGAAATCCGTGGACTCGTCATATCGTAAAATAAATTTATCAGGTAAGCATAAATTTCCTTTTTAAGCAGCTTTCTAATTTACTTCTATTATAAATTTTTCTTCATTCTGTTGCTATCTTTATTTGAAAAAGCAGGAATAAAAGCTTTTGAGCCATCCCATTTTAGGTTGAGAACCGGGGTTGCACTTGCTGATTGGATGGCTAAATGCACGCACCAATCAGCAAGCCCTATCCAGGGTACTGAATAAAAAATAGGCCGACTCCAAAGCTTTCATTCCTGCCCTTTCAAATAAAGATGACAAGAGAACGAAGAAATTTGATAATAGAAGTAAATTAGAAAGTTACTTAAAATTGCATGCTCTATCCGAATCATGAAAGAAAAAATGTGGGTTTACTTTCCCTTTTAAGGATCTTATAGACATAGAAGGGCCTTTTTACATGCAGGTTACATTCTTAGGCCAGCTATTTCTATTTCTCATGTGGCTGCTGCTTCTAGTTACTGGTTGTATTCTGATGACTCTGCTAGTGCAAATCTTTTGGATTTGCTTAAGAGTGACAATTATTTTATTTGTAATGCTGTTTTTGATATTATAAAGATGAATGTCAAAAGCATGTCTTTGGCAGTCCTTGCCAGGAGTGCCTTGTGGCTTGAATCCTGGTCTGCTCATATGGTGTCTAAATCTAGATTATTATCTTTTTCTTTTCAGGGGTTAGAAGTTATTTTGTTCTGATTCAGATTTAGTTATATCTACTGTTACTGGAGGTAAAGGGGCTTTTTTCTTCCTCAAGACAAAGTCTAGAGGGAAATCCAAAGCTTCTAAGCTGACTCCTCTGTTCAAAAACAAGTTTCTGCTGGTTCGGTCTGGAAACCTTATGCTAACTTGAACAAGTCAAAGAAGGGTAAGAAATCTATATCCTTGCTACCAAAAATGCATTAAGATGTACCCCCCGATCCAGAAGTTCTAGTAGGTGGTAGATTATGCCTCTTTCAGGAGGCTTGGTTTCATTCTGTTTCAGACCCCTGGGTTCGGAATATTGTTTCTCTGGGTCCTGGATATTGAATATGATTCAGCAAAAGTCCTCCCAGAGGAAAGGTTTTTTTCTGTCCAATGTTCCAAGGAATTCTGTTAAAGCTCAAGCATTTTTTAAATCTGTCTCAGGTCTGGAAGATATGGGACTGATTGTTCCAGGAACAGGGGGTGGGATTTTTTCAAATCTCTTCATTGTTCCAAAGAAGGAAGGTGCTTTCAGACCGGTTCTAGATCCAAAAGCTCTGTACAGGTTTGTATGGATTCCATCTTTCAGAATGGAAACTATCTGGACTAATTCTGCCTTTTGTTCAGCAAGGTCAACTTATGTCCACAAAATATTTTAAAAGATGCTTATGTTCATGTTCCTATTCACAGAGCTTTCCAGTTTCTGAGGTTTGCCTTTCTGGAAAGGCATTTTCAGTTTGTTGCTCTACCATTTGGTCTGGCTACAGTTGCAAGAATATTCACAAAGGTTCTAGGCACCCCTTTGTGTGTGTGATCAGGTCTCGGGGTATTAGTCTTTTCATACCTGGATTACATCTTGGTTTAAGCTCCATCTTTTCCTTTAGCAGAATCTCAAATCAACCGACTCTTAAACAGCATTGTTGGAGGATCAATTTTCCAAAGAGTTCTTTGGTTCTTCTGACAAAGGTAACTTTCCTAAGTTTTCAAATAGATTCAAAATCCATGAGTCTTTTTTTCTAACCGAGCAAAGAAGGTTAAAATTGATGTTAGCTTGTCTCAACCTTCAGTCTCTCATTTCCCTCAGTGACTATGTGTATGTAATTCCATCAGATGCAATTCCATTTACTCGTTTTCACGAGGCCTCTTTAGCTTTGTATGCTGTGGTGCAGGGATTATACTCCGCTATCTCAAAGGATATTTTTGGATTCCAGTACAAGTCAGTCTCTACACTGGTGGCTGGATCATCGGTTATTATTCAGGGGGCTTTTTTTGTTGTTGCTAATTCTACTTAGACTGTAATTACTACAGATGCAAGTCTCTCAGGTTGGGGAGCTATTTGAGGGGTCTCTGACAGCACATTTCATCTCCATTTCAAGCCAGACAATGTCACAGTAGTAGCCTATGCCAACCATCATAGGGGAACTCACAGTTCCCTGGCAATGATGGAGGTGTCTCAGATTCTCTCATGGGCAGAAACCAATTCTTGTCTAGTCTCTGCAATTCATATTCCAGGGGGCCGATGCATCATGGCCGCCAGACATCACTGAATGCCGACAGCAGATTTGCGACCAATCAGCCGCTAGCAGGGGGTGTCAATCAACCCGATTGTATTCAATCGGACTGAATGATGTCCGCAGCCTCAGAGGCAGCAGACAAGTTAAAGAGCAGCGGTCTTAAGACCGCTGCTTCTTAACTCCTCTTTCCGGTGAGCCTGAAGACTCGCACGGAAACAGGGGTATTTGACCCCATTCGGGCCATGATAAATCCACCCCCAGGAGTGAACAACTGGGAGGCAGACTTTCTCAGTCATCAGTCTCAGTATCCAGGGGAATGATGTTTTCTCCCAGAGATAGATCTAATGGCTTCTCATTTCCAGGTACTTTGTTGGGTCCAGGGATTCTCAGGGAGTATTAATGAATGCTCTAGTAGTTCCTTGGCCTTTTCAGTTTGCTTATCTGTGTCCACCTCTGGTTCTTCTTCCCAGAGTCATTTCCAATATGAGGCTAGAGAAGTCGTCTGTAATCCTATTGCCCCAGCGTAGCCACACAGGATTTGGTATGCAGATCTGGTTCAGATGTCCAGCTGCCCTCTTTGGTCTCTGCGTTCAGACTTTCTGTCCCAAGGTCTGTTTTTCCATCCGGATTTCAAGTCTCTGATGGCAAGTAAATTGACCGCTAAATCATTTAACATAGGGGTTCCTGTGATTCTTTGATTTGAAACCTTGATTCAAACTTGTAACTAGGAATATCTATTACAAGGTCTGGAAGGCCTTAATTTCCTGGTGTATAGATCATGTTTTTGTCTTGGCATTCTTTCAGAATTCCCAGGCATTTGCAGTTCTTACAGAATGGTCTGGTTAAGGGCCAATCTGCCAGTTTTCTGAAGGGGCAGATTTCTGATTTCTGGCAGCTTGTCTGAACCTGTAGTCACTCTCTTCCCTCGGTTGATCTGTGTATGGAAGTCCTATGCCTCATGATTGCAATTTCAGAAAAATTGCGTTTGCACGTTTTCACATGAGGCCACTTCAGCTGCATCAATGGTGCAGAGATAATGTTCCACTATCTCAATTGATATTTCTTTCATGTAAGTGGCAAGAGTCCATGAGCTAATGACATATGGGATATACATTCCTACCAGGAGGGGGCAAAGTTTCCCAAATCTCAAAATGCCTATAAATACACCTTCCACCACACTCATACCGTAGTTTAACAAACTTTGCCTCCAATGGAGGTGGTGAAGCAAGTTGTGCTCCTTTTGATAACAAAGCCAGTAAACGTTTAAATACTGTTTTTAACCCTCCAAAGGTTGCTCCTGAGGTTTTTCCTATTCCGGTTGCTGTCTCTGATATGATTACTAAAGAATGATCTAAGCCTGGTTCTTCTTTTAATCCTTCTAGGTTTAAAAAAAGTTTTATCCTTTACCAGTGGCTAATTTAGAGTTTTGGGGAAAAGTCCCTAAAGTTGATGGGGCTATTTCCACTCTTGCCAGACGTACTACTATCCCTATGGAAGATAGTACTTATTTTAAGGATCCTTTAGACAGGAAGATTAAATCTTATCTCTGAAAAGATTATTTACATTCTGGCTATATTTTTAGACCTGCCATTTCTATGGCTGATGTGGCTGCTGCTTCAACTTTTTGGTTGTAAAGTTTAGCTCGTCAGGTAGAGGATCCTGATTTGTCTTGCATTGTTCTTCTGCTTCAACATGCTAATTATTTCATTTGTGATGCTATATTTGACGTTATTAAGATCAATGTTAAATTTATGTCTTTAGCTATTTTAGCTAGTAAAGCTTTATGGCTTAAATCTTGGAATGCTGACATGGTGTCTAAATCTAGATTACTAACTCTATCTTTCCAGGGTGAGAATTTTATTTGGTTCTCAATTGGATTCTATTATTTCCACTATTACTGGGGGGAAGGGAGTCTTTCTACCTCAAGATAAAAAAAAAAATCTAAGGGCAAATTTAAAGCTCCTAATTGTTTTCGTTCCTTTCATCAGTGGATTCATAATATTGTGTCTCAAGGGTATCAAATAGGTTTCAGAATAAGACCTGCGGTGGGAAGATTCTTTCTCATGTTCCAACAAATCCTGTGAAGGCTCAGGCTTTTCTGAAATGTGTTTCAGACCTAGAGTTTTCAGGGGTGATTGTACCAGTTCCTCTCCAGGAACAGGGTTTGGGGTTCTATTAAAATCTATTCATTGTCCCAAAGAAAGTGAATTCTTTCAGACCAGTTCTGGATCTGAAGTTTTTAAATCATTTTGTAAGAGTCCCAACTTTCAAGATGGTGACTATAAGTACTATTCTGCATTTTGTTCAGCAAGGGCATTTTATGTTCACAATAGACTTACAGGATGCTTATCTTCACATTCCAATTCATCCAGACCACTATCGGTTTCTGACATTCTCTTTCTCTAGACAAGCATTACCAATTTGTCGCTTTTTCCATTTGGCCTAGCGACAGCTCCAAGAATCTTTTCATAGGTTCTCGGTGCCCTTCTATCTGTAATCAGAGAGCAGGGCATTGCAGTGTTTCCTTATTTGGACGATATCTTGGTACTAGCTCAGTCTTTTCATTTAGCAGAATCTCACACGAAACAACTAGTGTTGTTTCTTCCATGGCATGGTTGGAGGATCAATTTACAAAAGAGTTTCTTGATTCCTCAAACAAGGGTCACCTTTTTAGGTTTCCAGATAGATTCAGTGTCCATGACTCTGTCTTTAACAGACAAGAGGCAAATTAAATTGGTTTTAGCTTGTCTAAACCTTCAGTCTCGATCATTCCCTTCAGTGGCTATGTACATGAAAGTTTTAGGTCTTATGACTGCAGCATCGGACGTGATCCCCTTTGCTCGTTTTCATGAGACCTCTGAAGCTTTGCATGCTAAATCAATGGCGCAGTGATTATACTCCGTTATCACAACTTCTATTCTTAAATCCCAACACTCAACTCTCTCTGTCTTGGTGGTTGGACCATCACCGTATTGTTAGAGGGGCTTTTTTTGTTCGTCCTTCCTGGACTATGATCTCAACGGATGCAAGTCTTACAGGTTGGGGAGCTGTCTGGGGGTCTCTGACACCACAAGGGGTTTGGGAACCTCAAGAAGCGAGGTTACCAACCAATATTTAAGAACTCTGTGCTATCTTCAGAGCTCTTCAGGCTTAGCTTCTATTAAAGAGATAATTTTTAATTAGTTTTCAGACAGACAATAACACAACAGTGGCATATGTCAATCATCAGTGGGGGATTCACAGCTCTTTAGCAATGAAAGAAGTATCTCGTATACTTTCTTGGGCGGAGTCCAACTCTGGTCTAATTTCTGCGATTCATATCCCAGGTGTAGACAATTGGGAAGTGGATTTTCTCAGTCGTCAGACTTTGCATCCGGGGCAGTGGTCTCTACATCCAGATGCGTTTCATCAGATTGTGCTGATGTGGGGTCTTCCAGAAATAGATCTGATGGTCTCCCGTCTGAACAAGAAACTACCCAGATACCTTTCCAGGTCCAAGGATCCTCAGACGGAGATGGTGGATGCTTTAGCAGTTCCTTGGTTTTATCAACCTGCTTGTATATTTCCGTCTCTAGTTCTTCTTCCAAGAGTGATCTCCCAAGATCATAATGGAACAATCTTATGTGTTTCTGATAGCACCGGCATGGCCTCGCAGGTTTTGCTATGCGGATCTTGTCCAGATGTCCAGTGGTCAACCTTGGCCACTTCCTTTAAGGCCATATCTTCTGTCTCAAGGGAAGTTTTTCCATCAGGATCTCAAATCTCTAAATTTGAAGGTATGGAAATTGAACGCTTAGTTCTTAGTCATAGAGGTTTCTCAGACTTAGTGATTAACACTATGTTACAGGCTCGTAAGTCTGTTTCAAGGAAGATTTATTATCAGGTTTGGAAAACCTATATTTCATGGTGCTCCTCTCATAAATTTTACAGTTTCTTCAGGATGGTTTGGATAAGGGTTTGTCTGCAAATACTTTGAAGGGACAAATCTCTGCTCTTTCTGTCTTATTTAATTGAAAGATTGCTAAACTTCCTGATATTCACTGTTTTGTTCAGGCTTTGGTTCGTATCAAACCTGTTGTTGTTAAGTCTGGTTTTAAGGATTTTGCAAGCTCCTCCTTTTGAGCCTATGCATTCTTTGGATATTAAACTACTTTCTTTTGGCTATCTCTTCTGCTAGAAGAGTTTCCGAATTGTCTGCTCTCTTGTGAGTCTCCTTATATGATTTTCCATCAAGATAAAGCTGTTTTGCGGACCTCGTTTAAATTTCTGCCTAAAGTTGTGAATTCTAACAACATTAAAGTGAAAGTTTCATCCAGCCCTCAAATATGGGCCATCCAGGTTATCGATCAATTACCAATTTTTTTTTGCATCTAATTTCTCCAACATAGGTGTGTCCGGTCCACGGCGTCATCCTTACTTGTGGGATATTCTCTTCCCCAACAGGAAATGGCAAAGAGCCCAGCAAAGCTGGTCACATGATCCCTCCTAGGCTCCGCCTACCCCAGTCATTCTCTTTGCCGTTGTACAGGCAACATCTCCACGGAGATGGCTTAGAGTTTTTTAGTGTTTAACTGTAGTTTTTATTATTCAATCAAGAGTTTGTTATTTTAAAATAGTGCTGGTATGTACTATTTACTCTGAAACAGAAAAGAGATGAAGATTTCTGTTTGTATGAGGAAAATGATTTTAGCAACCGTTACTAAAATCCATGGCTGTTCCACACAGGACTGTTGAGAGGAATTAACTTCAGTTGGGGGAACAGTGAGCAGTCTTTTGCTGCTTGAGGTATGACACATTCTAACAAGACGATGTAATGCTGGAAGCTGTCATTTTCCCTATGGGATCCGGTAAGCCATTTTTATTCACACAGTAAATAAGGGCTTCACAAGGGCTTATTAAGACTGTAGACATTTTCTGGGCTAAATCGATCATATTTACACATATTTAGCCTTGAGGAATCATTTAATCTGGGTATTTTTTGTAAAATAATATCGGCAGGCACTGTTTTAGACACTTTATTCTATTGGGGCTTTCCCTAATCATAGTCAGAGCCTCATTTTCGCGCCGGTATGGCGCACTTGTTTTTGAGAACAGCATGACATGCAGCTGCATGTGTGTGGAGCTCTGATACATAGAAAAGTCTTTTTGAAGGCATTATTTGGTATTGTATACCCCTTTGGGCTTGGTTGGGTCTCAGCAAAGCAGATTCCAGGGACTGTAAAGGGGTTAAATATAAAAACGGCTCCGGTTCCGTTATTTTAAGGGTTAAAGCTTCCAAATTTGGTGTGCAATACTTTTAAGGCTTTAAGACACTGTGGTGAAATTTTGGTGAATTTTGAACAATTCCTTCATACTTTTTCGCAATTGCAGTAATAAAGTGTGTTCAGTTTAAAATTTAAAGTGACAGTAACGGTTTTATTTTAAAACGTTTTTTGTGCTTTGTTATCAAGTTTATGCCTGTTTAACATGTCTGAACTACCAGATAGATTGTGTTCTGACTGTGGGGAAGACAAGGTTCCTTTTCATTTAAATAGATGTGATTTATGTCATAATAAATTTAGTAAAAATGATGCCCAAGATGATTCCTCAAGTGAGGGGAGTAAGCATGGTACTGCATCATCCCCTCCTTCGTCTACACCAGTTTTGCCCATACAGGAGGCCCCTAGTACATCTAGCGCGCCAATACTCCTTACTATGCAACAATTAACGGCTGTAATGGATAATTCTATCAAGAACATTTTAGCCAATATGCCCACTTATCAGCGAAAGCGCGACTGCTCTGTTTTAGAAAATACTGAAGAGCATGAGGCCGCTGATGATATTGTTTCTGAAGGGCCCCTACACCAGTCTGAGGGGGCCAGGGAGGTTTTGTCTGAGGGAGAAATTTCAGATTCAGGAAAAATTTCTCAACAAGCTGAACCTGATGTGATTACTTTTAAATTTAAGTTGGAACATCTCCGCGCTCTGCTTAAGGAGGTGTTATCCAATTTGGATGATTGTGATTATCTGGTCATTCCAGAAACACTATGTAAAATGGACAAGTTCCTAGAGGCCCCGGGGCCCCCCGAAGCTTTTCCTATACTCAAGCGGGTGGCGTACATTGTTAATAAAGAATGGGACAGGCCCGGTGTACCTTTCGTACCTCCCCCCATATTTAAAAAATTGTTTCCTATAGTCGACCCTAGAAAGGACTTATGGCAGACAGTCCCCAAGGTCGAGGGGGCGGTTTCTACTCTAAACAAGCGCTCCACTATACCCATAGAAGATAGTTGTGCTTTCCAAGATCCTATGGATAAAAAATTAGAAGGTTTGCTAAAACAGATGTTTGTTCAGCAAGGTTACCTTCTACAACCAATTGCATGCATTGTCCCTGTCACTACAGCCGCGTGTTTCTGGTTCGATGAGCTAGAAAAGGCGATTATTAGTAATTCTTCTTCTTATGAGGAGATTATGGACAGAATTCGTGCTCTTAAATTGGCTAATTCTTTCACCCTAGACGCCACCTTGCAAATGGCTAGGTTAGCGGCGAAAAATTCTGGTTTTGCTATTGTGGCGCGCAGAGCGCTTTGGTTAAAATCTTGGTCAGCGGATGCGTCTTCCAAGAACAAATTGTTTGACATTCCTTTCAAGGGGAAAACACTGTTTGGCCCTGACTTGAAAGAGATTATCTCTGATATCACTGGGGGCAAGGGCCACGCCCTTCCTCAGAATAGGTCTTTCAAGGCCAAAAATAAACCTAATTTTCGTCCCTTTCGCAGAAACGGACCTGCCCCAAGTGCTACGTCCTCTAAGCAGGAGGATAATACTTCTCAAGCCAATCCAGCCTGGAGACCAATGCAAGGCTGGAACAAAGGAAAGCAGGCCAAGAAACCTGCCACTGCTCCCAAGACAGCATGAGATGCGGGCCCCCGATCCGGGACCGGATTTGGTGGGGGGCAGACTCTCTCTCTTCACTCAGGCTTGGGCAAGAGATGTTCTGGATCCTTGGGCGCTAGAAATAGTCTCCCAAGGTTATCTTTTGGAAGTGATTCATCCTGTTCCATTAAAAGAACGAGGGATGGGGTTCTACTCCAATCTGTTCGTAGTTCCCAAAAAAGAGGGAACGTTCAGACCAATCTTAGATCTCAAGATCCTAAACAAGTTTCTCAAGGTTCCATCGTCCAAAATGGAAACCATTCGAACTATCCTTCCATCCAGGAAGGTCAATTCTTGACCACGGTGGATTTAAAGGATGCGTATCTACATATTCCTGTCCACAAGGAACATCATCGGTTCCTAAGGTTCGCATTCCTGGACAAGCATTACCAGTTCGTGGCGCTTCCTTTCGGATTAGCCACTGCTCCAAGGATTTTCACAAAGGTACTAGGGTCCCTTCTGGCGGTGCTAAGACCAAGGGGCATTACTGTAGTACCTTACTTGGACGACATTCTGATTCAAGCGTCGTCCCTTCCTCAAGCAAAGGCTCACACGGACATAGTCCTGGCCTTTCTCAGATCTCACGGATGGAAAGTGAACGTGGAAAAGAGTTCTCTATCTCCGTCGACAAGAGTTCCCTTCTTGGGAACAATAATAGACTCCTTAGAAATGAGGATTTTTCTGACAGAGACCAGAAAAACAAAACTTCTAAACTCTTGTCGGATACTTCATTCCGTTCCTCTTCCTTCCATAGCGCAGTGCATGGAAGTGATAGGTTTGATGGTAGCGGCAATGGACATAGTTCCTTTTGCGCGCATTCATCTAAGACCATTACAACTGTGTATGCTCAGTCAGTGGAATGGGGACTATACAGACTTGTCTCCGAAGATACAAGTAAATCAGAGGACCAGAGACTCACTCCGTTGGTGGCTGTCCCTGGACAACCTGTCACAAGGGGTGACCTCCCGCAGACCAGAGTGGGTCATTGTCACGACCGACGCCAGTCTGATGGGCTGGGGCGCGGTCTGGGGATCCCTGAAAGCTCAGGGTCTTTGGTCTCGGGAAGAATCTCTTCTACCGATAAATATTCTGGAACTGAGAGCGATATTCAATGCTCTCAAGGCTTGGCCTCAGCTAGCGAGGGCCAAGTTCATACGTTTTCAATCAGACAACATGACGACTGTTGCGTACATCAACCATCAGGGGGGAACAAGGAGTTCCCTGGCGATGGAAGAAGTGACCAAAATCATTCAATGGGCGGAGACTCGCTCCTGCCACCTGTCTGCAATCCACATCCCAGGAGTGGAAAATTGGGAAGCGGATTTTCTGAGTCGTCAGACATTGCATCCGGGGGAGTGGGAACTCCATCCGGAAATCTTTGCCCAAATCACTCAACTGTGGGGCATTCCAGACATGGATCTGATGGCCTCTCGTCAGAACTTCAAGGTTCCTTGCTACGGGTCCAGATCCAGGGATCCCAAGGCGACTCTAGTAGATGCACTAGTAGCACCTTGGACCTTCAAACTAGCTTATGTATTCCCGCCGTTTCCTCTCATCCCCAGGCTGGTAGCCAGGATCAATCAGGAGAGGGCGTCGGTGATCTTGATAGCTCCTGCGTGGCCACGCAGGACTTGGTATGCAGATCTGGTGAATATGTCATCGGCTCCACCATGGAAGCTACCTTTGAGACGAGACCTTCTTGTTCAAGGTCCGTTCGAACATCCGAATCTGGTCCTACTCCAGCTGACTGCTTGGAGATTGAACGCTTGATCTTATCAAAGCGAGGGTTCTCAGATTGATACTCTTGTTCAGGCCAGAAAGCCTGTAACTAGAAAAATTTACCACAAAATATGGAAAAAATATATCTGTTGGTGTGAATCTAAAGGATTCCCTTGGGACAAGGTAAAGATTCCTAGGATTCTATCCTTTCTTCAAGAAGGATTGGAGAAAGGATTATCTGCAAGTTCCTTGAAGGGACAGATTTCTGCCTTGTCTGTGTTACTTCACAAAGAGCTGGCAGCTGTGCCAGATGTTCAAGCCTTTGTTCAGGCTCTGGTTAGAATCAAGCCTGTTTACAAACCTTTGACTCCTCCTTGGAGTCTCAACTTAGTTCTTTCAGTTTTTCAGGGGGTTCCGTTTGAACCCTTACATTCCGTTGATATTAAGTTATTATCTTGGAAAGTTTTGTTTTTGGCTGCAATTTCTTCCGCTAGAAGAGTTTCAGAATTATCTGCTCTGCAGTGTTCTCCTCCTTATCTGGTGTTCCATGCAGATAAGGTGGTTTTACGTACTAAACCTGGTTTTCTTCCAAAAGTTGTTTCTAACAAAAACATTAACCAGGAGATAGTCGTGCCTTCTTGTGTCCGAAACCAGTTTCGAAGAAGGAACGTTTTGTTGCACAATTTGGATGTTGTTCGCGCTCTAAAATTCTATTTAGATGCTACAAAGGATTTTAGACAAACATCTTCCTTGTTTGTTGTTTATTCTGGTAACAGGAGAGGTCAAAAAGCAACTTCTACCTCTCTCTCTTTTTGGATTAAAAGCATCATCAGATTGGCTTACGAGACTGCCGGACGGCAGCCTCCTGAAAGAATCACAGCTCATTCCACTAGGGCTGTGGCTTCCACATGGGCCTTCAAGAACGAGGCTTCTGTTGATCAGATATGTAGGGCAGCGACTTGGTCTTCACTGCACTCTTTTACCAAATTTTACAAGTTTGATACTTTTGCTTCTTCTGAGGCTATTTTTTGGGAGAAAGGTTTTGCAAGCCGTGGTGCCTTCCATTTAGGTGACCTGATTTGCTCCCTCCCTTCATCCGTGTCCTAAAGCTTTGGTATTGGTTCCCACAAGTAAGGATGACGCCGTGGACCGGACACACCTATGTTGGAGAAAACAGAATTTATGTTTACCTGATAAATTACTTTCTCCAACGGTGTGTCCGGTCCACGGCCCGCCCTGGTTTTTTAATCAGGTCTGATAATTTATTTTCTTTATCTACAGTCACCACGGTATCATATGGTTTCTCCTATGCAAATATTCCTCCTTAACGTCGGTCGAATGACTGGGGTAGGCGGAGCCTAGGAGGGATCATGTGACCAGCTTTGCTGGGCTCTTTGCCATTTCCTGTTGGGGAAGAGAATATCCCACAAGTAAGGATGACGCCGTGGACCGGACACACCGTTGGAGAAAGTAATTTATCAGGTAAACATAAATTCTGTTTTATCTTCCGATTTTGTCATCCTGCGCATTCGCAATGGGATCAGTTCATTCGCGCATGCACCAACATGCATGCGTATAAAAAAGTGAAATCGATCAGATAGGTTCTCCAGTCTACGGTCCATTATGTCTCACTAAGTTATCATGTTAGTACTCCAAAATGTATTAGTGCTGTTTATGATGCAGATTTTAAAATCCACCAAATAAATAGCTTTCTTAGTTACAACTTTAATTTACATAATTGTATAAATATTATAAAATGTAGTTGATGCATTTAGTAGGTCATTTTTACTCTGCATCGTATAACGGGCACTATTAGATTTATGATTCCTAGAAGTTACCTATCAATGACTGATATATATATATATATATATATATATATATATATATATATATATATATATATATACTGTGTATATATATATATATATGTGTGTGTGTGTGTGTATATGTATATATATATATATATATATATATATATAATAATTATAAATATTAATATGCATTTAATATCTATATAAATACATTTTAAATAAAATTTTCTGACCATCCATGTATTAATAATCCTAATCATATTTTTCACCATAATTCTTAACTTTGTTCCATTTGATGCCTGTAAATAAATTGCTTGTTAATTGTATGTAGATTCGATTTTATTAATTTTATTAATTTATTTGCTCGTTAATTCTAGGGAGATTCTGTTGTTTAAAGTTAATTGCTTGTTAATTCTAGGGAGATTCTCTAAGCGCAAGCAATGAACTTAGACAGTGCAGCAATCTCTTCTGATCCGCGATCGATAGAACGGATCTACTGCATACATAAATGACATGCAGAGAGTGACGTAATGGATGACGTCTCAGTATCTTGCTCATGCGCAATAAGAATAACGGTTGTCAGCTCGGTTTGGACAACGATAATAATGAAAAACAGTGGGTTTGGAAATTGTTAAAACTTTGGAGCCAAATATCTTCTAAGTAATTAAAACTGATAGGGCATTATAAAAATATTTATTTTATGACTTTCTTTTCAGCGGCGATTAGTTTCTTTTGTGCCTTCAGTGTCCCTTTAAGGGTTTTACAGGCTCCTCTTTTTTAACCTATAGATAAGTGTTATCTCTTTCGGCTATCTCTTCTGCTAGAAGAGTTTCTGCATTATCTGCACTTTCTTTTGAATCTCTTTCTGATTTTTCATCAGGATAAGGCAGTTTTATGGAATTCTTTAGATTTTTTTTTTTTTGCCTAAGTTTGTTTCTTCAGACAACTTAAGTAGAGAGTTATTTGCATTATTTGGATGTTGTTTGGTCATTGAAATATTACATTGATGCTACTGAGGACTTTAGAAAAACTTTTAGTTTGATCATTCTTTTTTTCTGGTCCTCAGAAGGGTCAGAAAGCTACTGCTGTTTATTTTGCCTCTTGGTTGAAACTTTTGATTCACAAGAATGAGACTTCAGTTAGTCAGATTTGTAGGGCAGCTACTTGGTTAAATTTTGTAAAAACTATGCAAAGAAGACGATTTTGATGTTTTTGCTTCTTCTGAAGCAGCGTTTGGTAGAAAGGTTCTTCGTGGCTGTCTGTTTGATTTTTTTTTTTTGTCGGTTTGATTTATTTTAAGTGCATGGGGATATGGATGTTTTTTAAACCCCTCCTTTTATTATTACTCATGGACTCCACAGCTTGGGTATTAGTTTCCAGGTCTAAGATTGTGTACTCTCACCACCTGTATGAAAGAAGAAAACATAATTTATGCTTACCTGATAAATTCATTTCTTTCATAGTGAGGAAAGACTGAGGTATGTGTAAGGTGGGAAGGGGTTTATAGGGCTCTTGGGGTTTGGGAGTCTTTGCCGCCTCCTAGTGGTAGAGAAGAGTAATTTCCAGGAGTAATGGATCGTGGACTTTCACCACCATGGTAAGCATAAATTGGTTTTCCTTCTTAATATGAGGAAAGTCCACGGCTTCATTCCTTACTTGTGGGAAATACAGAACCTGGCGAGACAAAGACACCCCAGCCAAAGGCTCAAATACTTCCCACATATCCCAGTCATTCTTTGTCAGAAGATACGGAGTAGTTCCTTATGGAGGATAGTACCCTTCGGGATGGGACTGGAGTTTTAATTAGTCTTGTCAGCCTCTCAGTGAGAGCATTGACGAATGTAAGGGTCTGGAGATGCAGGGAGAGTCTTTCTGCGAACTCATCCAGACTCGTATTAACAACTCTAAGCAATTAGTGTTGATGAGTTTCGCTGCCTGCTTCTATCACTCAAGTCCATGTCAGGAGCGATGCTATAAGACTGTCACACTTGAAAGGCTGTGTGTCTGTTCCACAGCAGAGATTCCGATAAGATCTTTTTATTTTTATACACATATGATAACGCAAGAAGATGGGGTCACAGTGTGACTCCTTTTATCTGTATGGAATCAAGGGTTAATATCTCTGGAAGGGGATGATTGAACAGAGGGGATTTATCACATAATTTACTTTATTATGTTTATGCTGCGACATGTGTGAGATGAGGCTCAGGCCCGTACAGGTTTTACTTTCGTTTTGGGGTAGCTGCGCAACCAGTTAGGTTTGGTGCGCTTTTTCTTGTAGCAGGAGCGGTCCTGCATGGCGCACCACGTGACCGGGTGTGGTCACACTGATTTCCTCTTTCCGGTTTACAGGAGATGAAGCGGTTTCTCTGTGGGGCCTGGGTCATAGGAGGTGGTGCGTGCCCCAGCCATTGGGGGTATAAAGGTGCCATTTATCTTTTTCAGTAGTCTATCTTAAAAGCGTAAGCTATGGAGGACTCTGATACGTTAGAGGGTACTACGTCTTTTCCGAAGTCTAATACCTGTCTATATTGTGAGGAGGCTACGGTATATCCGCCTGCTCAATTATGTTCCACATGCCTTGATAAAGTAATTATATCTAAGAACACCAAGATGTTTAGTACCACTGAGCTGTCCATCTCTGAGGAGTCTCTGTCCCGCGAGGTGCATTCCCTGCAGTCATCTCCTATTAAACATGCAGCTTCCCATTGCACTGTTAATCCTCTTTCTGGAGGGGCCCTCTTACCGCCAGACTTTACTGAACAGCTATAAACGGCAGTGTCTGCGGCCTTCAGTTCTTTACCTCGCCCGGCTAAGTGCAAGCGAAAGGTCAAATATTGCTATCCTTTCCAGGGGTCATCTACTAACTTGTTGGATTTATCTGATACAAGATTATACGCTGATGAGTACTCCTCTGATACTTCAGAGGATGCTCTTTCTGGGTCGGAATCTGCTGCCCCTAAGCCTCCAGCTGCGGAGGAACCAGACTTTAGATTTAGGATTGAACACTTACGCTTTCTGTTAAAGGAAGTTTTGGCTACTTTAGAGGTTCCAGAACCTTGCATTCCTAAACTAGATAAGGTTTATGAGGACAGGGTTGTACCACAGACTTTCCCGGTTCCCATAAAGATGGCGAATATTTAGAATAAATGGGAAAGACTTGGTTCTTCTTTTTCCCCTTCTTTTAAAAAATTATTCCCAGTTCCGAAATCTCAATTGGAATTGTGAGGTTAGCATATCCACGCTTGCTAAACGCACTACTATCCCGCTTGAGGATAGTTCATCGTTCAAAGAGCCCATGGATAAGAAGCTAGAAACTCTGTTGAGAAAGATGTTTCAGCACACGGGATATTTGTTTCAACCGGCAGCGGCGGTTTCTGCGGTGGCTGGAGCTGCTACCTATGGGTGCAACTCTTTATCTGAATTGATCGAGGTGGAAGGTCCCCTTGACACGATCCAGGAAAGAATTAAGGTCTCGAGGGTAGCTTATACTTTTATTTGTGATGCAAATATGCAGATTATTCGCCTGAATGCCAAGGCGTCAGGTTTTTCTGTGCTAGCCCGTAGGGCACTCTGGCTGAAGTCTTGTTCTGCGGACATGACTTCTAAATGTAGACCTTTTTTCCCTTCCATTTAAGGTGAAGATTCTTTTTGGTCCAGGCCTGGACTCAATCATATCCATGGTCACTGGAGGCAAAGGTGGTTTTTTTTACCGCAGGATAAGAAGAACAAGAAGCCCACCAAACCAAAGTCGGCATTAAGGGGCGGCCCCCGATCCGTCTCTGGATCGTGTTGGGGGCAGAATATCTCTCTTTTTGGAGGCTTGACTGGGGGACGTGCAAGACCCCCTGGGTCCTGGAGGTCATCGCTCAGGGATACAGGATAGGTTTCAAATCTCATCCACCCAGGGGCAGATTTCTCTTGTCAAACCTGTCTTCAAGACCAGAAAAACAAGAGGCTTTTCTAGGGTGCATGAGGGATCTCTCCTCTCTGGGAGTAATTGTACCGGTACCTCTAGCAGAGAGAGGTCTGGGGTACTACTCAAACCATTTTGTGGTCCCAAAGACGGAGGGAACTTTTCGCCCGATTCTGGACCTAAAGTGGTTAAACAAGTTTCTGTCGGTCCCATAATTCAATATGGAGACGATAAGGTTCATTCTGCCCTTAGTTCAAGAAGGACAGTTTATGACTACGATAGACTTGAAGGATGCTTACCTTCACGTTCCAATCTACAAGGAACACTTCAAGTTCCTAAGATTCGCTTTCATGGACCAGCACTTCCAGTTTGTAGCACTTCCATTTGGTCTAGCTACTGCCCCAAGAATCTTTACGAAGGTTCTGGGTGCCCTGCTCACAGTGGCGAGAACCAGAGGTATAGCAGTAGCGCGATACTTAGAGGACATCCTGGTTCAGGCACCATCCTGTCGGCTGGCAGAGGACCATTCAAAGGCTCTTCTACTTCTTTGATCTCATGGATGGAAGATAAACTTAGTAAAGAGTTCTCTTGTTCCCAGTACCAGGGTGGAATTCCTGGGTACGATATTGCACAAGAGGCTGGCTGAGCTTCCTGATGTTCAATCTTTTGTTCAGGCTCTGGCTAAAATCAGGCCTGTGTTTAGATCTTCCGCTCCTCCTTAGAGTTTAAATCTAGTTCTTAAAGTTTTGCAGAGGGCTCCGTTTGAGCCTATGCATGTGGTTGACATTAAATTACTGTCTTGGAAGGTTCTTTTTCTACTGGCTATTGCTTCGGCGCAATTAGATGGCTGCCCTGCAATGTGAGCCTCCTTACATAGTTTTTCATGCTGATAAGGCTGTTCTTCATACTGTGTTAGGTTTTCTTCCTAAGGTCGTTTCTGATCGCATCCTTGTGTCCTAATCCTCCTCCTTCGAAGGAATGGTTACTTCATAATTTGGATGTGGTTTGGGCTTCTATCTTCAAGCTAAGAAGGAATTTAGACAGTCTCCTTCTTTGTTTGTTGTCTATTCTAGGAAGTGTAGAGGGCAGAAGTCCTCTTCCACTTCCTTATCTTTTTGGTTGAGGAGTCTTATTCGCTTAGCATATGAGACAGCGGGAGATAAGCCTCCTCAGAGGATTAAGGCTCATTCAACTAGAGCTGTGGCTTACTCATGGGCCTTTAAGAATGAGGCCTCTATGGAGCAGTTTTGTAGGGCGGCTTCCTGGTCCTCCTTACATACTTTTTCAAAATTTTACAAGTTTGACGTTTTTGCTTTGGCTGAAGCAGCTTTTGGGAGAAAGGTTTTGCAGGCTGTGGTGCCCTCAGAATAGGGTCCGCCTCTCTTTTTACCCTTCCGTTTTCATTCAGTGTCCTCTAGAGCTTTGGTATATGTTTCCCACAAGTAAGGAATGAAGCCGTGGACTCTCCTCATATTAAAGGGACATTGAACCCAAATTTTTCTTTTGTGATTCAGATAGAGCATGCAATTTTAAACAACTTTCTAATTTACTCCTATTATCAATTTCTCTTGCAAGGTGTATCCAGTCCACGGATTCATCCTTTACTTGTGGGATATTCTCATTCCCTACAGGAAGTGGCAAAGAGAGCACACAGCAGAGCTGTCCATATAGCTCCCCCTCTAGCTCCACCCCCCCAGTCATTCTCTTTGTCGGCTCTAAGCACTAGGGTCTCTCTACGGGAGGGTAAAGTGAATGTGGTGTTAGAATTGTAGTTTTATATCTTCAATCAAAAGTTTGTTATTTTTAAATGGTACCGGTTTGTACTATTTACTCTCTAGCAGAAAAGTGATGAAGATTTCTGCTGAGAGGAAAATGATTTTAGCATGTTGTAACTAAAATCCACTGCTGTTCCCACACAGGACTGAGGAGTTCCAGAAATCTTCAGTTGGGGGGAACAGTTTGCAGGCTTGACTTCAATTAGGTATGTTCAGTCATTTATTTCTAGACAAGACTGAGATAATGCTAGAAGACTGACAAGATCCCCATGTGGGGAGGGTAAGCTATGTTCTGAGACTTAGTAAAGAATTGAATGCTTACATAACAGGGCTAATTAGGCTGGTTGACACTAATTCAGGGCAATCGATTATTTGTTTAAGAAATACTCGTTGGAGACACTTTTTTAAGCACTTTGGAGTGTTTTCTGGGGTTATTATCCACATGGCTTAAATTTAGTCACTCTGAAGTGATTTTTGTAGGCCTCAACTCCGGAGTGGAGTGGGAGGGGCCTAATTTTGTGCCTCAGATGCGCAGTTAGAATTGAAAGACAGTTCATGCTGCTTCACATGGAGGGTCCAGCTGCTGATTGAGGACCTAAAAGAAGCTTTTTCCCCCAAAACTGATCCCTAAGGGCAGGTAGGGCCACAGCAGTAAGCTGTGGCAAGGTGCTGTAGTTTAACCGACTGCTGGCTTTAGGCTGCTTCGGTTTGGGCATTAAGGGGTTAATCGTTCTGCAACTTTTGGTGCAATCATATTAAAGCCTTAGGTACATACTGTGAAAATTTCAAAAGGATCACTGTTTTGTAAAATTGTGTGCTCTTTTTATTTCTTAAAGGCACAGTTACGTTTTTTCAAATTGTGTTTTTTATTTGATTAAAGTGTTTTCCAAGCCTGCTTGTGTATGCTACTAGTCTGTTAAACATGTCTGACACTAAGGAAAATCCTTGTTCAATGTGTTTAGAAGCCATGGTGGAACCCCCTCTCAGAATGTGTCCCAATTGCACTAATATGTCTATACACTTTAAAGATCATATTGTTGCACTTAAAAGTGTGGCCCTAGATGATTCTCAGACTGAAGGTAATGAGGATAGTCCGTGTACCTCTCCCCATGTGTCACAACCAGTTACGCCCGCGCAAGCGATGCCTAGTACCTCTAGTGCGTCTGCCCCTATTACACTGCAACAGATTATGAAGCAGTCTGAAGCTTTTGTAGCCTTATCTGATGCGCCCTCACAACGCTCTGAAGTGGGGGTGAGGGATTTGATGTCTGAGGGAGAAATTTCAGATTCAGGAAAGGTTTCTCATCAGTCAGATTCATTAGCGTTTAAATTTAAATTGGAACACCTCTGCGTATTGCTCAGGGAGGTATTAGCTACTCTGGATGATTGTGACCCTATGGTGGTCCCAGAGAAGTTGTGTAAAATGGACAAGTACCTAGAGGTCCCTGTATACACTGATGCGTTTCCGATCCCTAAGAGGGTTGCGGATATTGTTACTAGTGAGTGGGATAGACCAGGTGTCCCTTTTGTCCCCCCCCCCCCCCATTTTTAAGAAAATGTTCCCCATAACTGACCCCAGGCGGGACTCGTGGCAGACGGTCCCTAAGGTAGAGGGGGCTGTTTCTTCACTTGCTACACGCACAACCATACCAATTAAAGACAGTTGTGCTTTTAAAGATCCTATGGATAAAAAAGGTTTACTTAAGAAAATTTTTGTTCAACAAGGTTTTCTTCTCCAACCTATTGCCTACATTATTCCTGTAACTACTGCAGCGGCTTTCTGGTTTGAGGCGCTGGAGGAGTCGCTCCAGACGGAGACCTCGTGACGAAATTATGGATAGAATTAAGGCTCTAAAGCTGGCTAATTCTTTTATCACAGATGCCGCTTTGCAATTAGCTAAGTTAGCGGCAAAAAATTCAGAGCGCTTTGGCTCAAGTCATGGTCGGCCGATGTGTCTTCAAAATCCAAATGATTAAATATCCCTTTCAAAGGAAAGACCCTTTTCGGGCCAGAATTGAAAGAGATTATTTCAGAAATCACCGGGGGTAAGGGCAATGCTCTCCCTCAGGACAAGCCCTTTAAGGCTAAAAACAAAGCTAATTTTCGTTCCTTTCATAATTTCAGGAGCGGTCCCGCTTCAGCCTCTACAGCTGCAAAGCAAGAGGGTAACTCTTCACAGCCCAAGGCAACCTGGAAGCCTTACCAGGGCTGGAACAAGGGTAAACAGGCCAAAAAGCCTGCAGCTGCTACCAAGACAGCATGAAGGGGTAGCCCCCGATCCTGGACCGGATCTAGTAGGGGGCAGACTTTCTCTCTTCGCTCAGGCCTGGGCAAGAGATGTTCACGATCCCTGGGCTTTAGAGATTGTTACCCAGGGATATCTTCTAGAATTCAAGGACTCCCCTCCAAGGGGAAGGTTCCACATTTCTCGTCTGTCTACAGACCAGATAAAGAAAGAGGCGTTCTTACGCTGTGTAGAAGATCTACATACGATGGGAGTGATATACCCAGTTCCAATTGCAGAACAAGGACTGGGTTTTTACTCAAACCTGTTTGTGGTTCCCAAAAAAGAAGGAACTTTCAGACCAATCCTGGATCTAAAAATTCTAAACAGATTCCTCATAGTCCCATCATTCAAGATGGAGACCATTCGGACAATCTTACCTATGATCCAGGAAGGTCAATATATGACAACCGTGGATCTAAAGGATGCGTACCTGCATATTCCTATCCACAAAGATCATCATCAGTTCCTCAGGTTCGCTTTCCTAGACTAGCATTACCAGTTCGTGGCTCTTCCATTCGGTTTAGCCACTGCACCCAGAATTTTCACAAAGGTGCTAGGGTCCCTTCTGGCGGTTCTAAGACCGCGGGGCATAGCAGTGGCGCCTTATTTGGACAACGTTTTAATTCAGGCGCCGTCTTTTCACAGAGCCAAGGCTCACACGGAGATTGTGTTGGCCTTTCTAAGGTCTCACGGGTGGAAGGTGAACATCAAAAAGAGTTCTCTGTCCCCACTCACAAGGGTTCCCTTCCTAGGAACACTAATAGATTCGGTAGAAATGAAAATATTTCTGACGGAGGTCAGAAAGTTAAAACTTTTAACTACTTGCCGAGTTCTTCATTCCATTCCTCGGCCATCTGTAGCTCAGTGCATGGAGGCAATCGGATTAATGGTAGCGGCAATGGACATAGTCCCTTTCGCTCGGATACATCTCAGACCACTGCAACTATGCATGCTCAATCAGTGGAATGGGGATTATGCAGATTTGTCTCCTCAAATACAGTTGGACCAGGAAACCAGAGTTTCTCAGGTTGTCTCAGGATCACCTGTCTCAGGGAATATGTTTCCGCAGACCAGAGTGGATCATTGTAACGACCGACGTCAGTCTGTTAGGCTGGGGTGCAGTCTGGGACTCCCTGAAAGCTCAAGGCTTAGTGTCTCGGGAAGAATCTCTTCTCCCGATAAACATTCTGGAACTGAAGGCGATATTCAACTCGCTTCAGGCATGGCCTCAACTAGCTGCGGCCAAATTCATCAGATTTCAGACGGACAACATCACGACTGTAGCTTACATCAATCATCAGGGGGGAACAAAGAGTTCCCTAGCGATGAAGGAAGTAACCAAAATAATCAGATGGGCGGAGGACCACTCCTGCCATCTCTCAGCAATTCACATCCCAGGAGTAGACAACTGGGAGGCGGATTTTCTGAGTCGTCAGACTTTTCACCCGGGGGAGTGGGAACTCCACCCGGAGGTATTTGCCCAGCTGACTCAGCTATGGGGCATTCCAGAGTTGGATCTGATGGCGTCCTGTCAGAACACCAAGCTTCCTCTCTACGGATCCAGGTCCCGGGACCCCAAGGCGGCATTGATAGATGCTCTAGCAGCGCCTTGGTCCTTCAATCTGGCTTATGTTTTCCCACCGTTTCTTCTTCTCCCTCGTCTGATCGCCAGAATCAAGCAGGAGAAGGCGTCAGTGATTTTGATAGCGCCTGCGTGGCCACGCAGGACTTGGTATGCAGACCTAGTGGGCATGTCATCTGCCCCACCATGGACACTGCCAATGAGGCAGGACCTTCTAATACAGGGTCCGTTCAAGCATCCAAATCTAGTTTCTCTACGTCTGACTGCTTGGAGATTGAACGCTTAATTCTATCAAAGCGTGGTTTCTCTGAGTCAGTTATAGATACTCTGATTCAGGCTAGAAAGCCTGTCACCAGGAAAATCTACCATAAGATATGGCGGAAATATCTTTGTTGGTGTGAATCCAAGGGTTACTCATGGAGTAAGATTAGGATTCCCAGGATATTGTCTTTTCTCCAAGACGGATTGGAGAAAGAATTGTCGGCTAGTTCTTTAAAGGGACAGATATCTGCTCTGTCTATCCTTTTACACAAGCGTCTGGCAGAAGTACCAGACATTCAAGCGTTTGCACAGGCTTTAGTCAGAATCAAGCCTGTCTATAAACCTGTGGCTCCGCCATGGAGTCTAAATCTAGTTCTTTCAGTTCTTCAAGGGGTTCCGTTTGAACCTTTACATTCCATAGATATTAAGTTATCTTGGAAAGTTTTGTTTTTGGTAGCTATCTCTTCTGCTCGAAGAGTCTCAGAATTATCTGGCTTACAGTGTGATTCACCTTACCTGGTGTTCCATGCAGATAAGGTAGTTTTGCGTACTAAACCTGGTTTTCTTCCTAAAGTGGTTTCTAACAAGAATATTAACCAGGAAATTATTGTTCCTTCTCTGTGTCCCAATCCTTCTTCGAAGAAGGAACGTCTGTTGCACAATCTTGATGTAGTTCATGCTCTAAAGTCTATTTGCAAGCAACTAAGGATTTCAGACAAACATCTTCCTTGTTTGTTATCTATTCTGGTAAGAGGAGAGGTCAGAAAGTGACTGCTACCTCTCTTTCCTTTTGGCTGAAAAGCATCATCCGTTTGGCCTATGAGACTGCTGGCCAGCAGCCTCCTGAAAGAATTACTGCTCATTCTACCAGAGCAGTGGCTTCCACATGGGCTTTCAAGAATGAGGCTTCTGTTGAACAGATTTGTAAGGCAGCGACTTGGTCTTCACTGCATACTTTTGCCAACTTTTACAAATTCAATACTTTTGCTTCTTCGGAGGCTATTTTTGGGAGAAAGGTTTTGCAAGCAGTGGTGCCTTCCGTTTAAGGTACCTGTCTTGTTCCCTCCCTTCATCCGTGTCCTAAAGCTTTGGTATTGGTATCCCACAAGTAAAGGATGAATCCGTGGACTGGATACACCTTGCAAGAGAAAACAGAATTTATGCTTACCTGATAAATTACTTTCTCTTGCGGTGTATCCAGTCCACGGCCCGCCCTGGCAATTAAGTCAGGTAAAATTTTTTTGTTTAAACTACAGTCACCACTGCACCCTATGGTTTCTCCTTTTTCTTCCTAACCTTTGGTCGAATGACTGGGGGGTGGAGCTAGAGTGGGAGCTATATGGACAGCTCTGCTGTGTGCTCTCTTTGCCACTTCCTGTAGGGAATGAGAATATCCCACAAGTAAAGGATGAATCCGTGGACTGGATACACCGCAAGAGAAAGTAATTTATCAGGTAAGCATAAATTCTGTTTTTTCTTCGTTCTCTTGCTATCTTTGTTTAAAAAAGAAGGCATCTAAGCTAAGGAGCCAGACAATTTTTGGTCCAGCACTCTGGAGAGCACATGTTTATTGGTGGGTAAATTTAGTCACCAATCAGCAAAAACAACCCAGGTTGTTCACCATCAAATAAAGATACCAAGAGTATGAAGAAAATGTGATAATAGGAGTAAATTGGAAAGTTGCTTAAAATTGCATGCTCTACCTGAATCACGCAAGAACGTTTTTTTGGGTTCAGTGTCCCTTTAAGAAGGGAAACATAAATTCTGCTTACCCGATATTTTCCTTAGCTTCTGTTTGAGGAGAGTCCACGGCCCCCGCCAGTGTTCTCTGTTGGGCGGACCTAAATTTTTGTTTGTTCTTCTGGCACCCTTTATACCCTGATATTTCTCCTCCTGTTTCTTGTTCCCTTGGCAGAATGACTGGGATATGAGGGAAGTGGGGGAGGTATTTGAGCCTTTGGCTGGGGTGTCTTTGCCTCCTCCTGGTGGCCAGGTTCTGTATTTCCCACAAGTAAGGAATGAAGCCATGGAGACTCCTCATACAGAAGGAAAGGAAATGATCTGGTAAGCATAATTTATGTTTTTTCAACTTGCATATTAAATTCATGATCATTAGCACTGGTTTGATATAATTGTTGAATGCTGCATCGGACTATACACCTAAACATCTGACTACCTTCAAAACAGTATCAATTCTTCTGGGAACACTTGTGCAAAGAGTGGTCACACCAAATACTGATTTGATTTAGATTTTTCTTCTGTTCACTCACTTTGCAATAGCTTTTTTAACTTGCCCAGTCCCCTGTGTCATGTGACAGCATCAGCCAACCACAGACTTATATAAATATACACTGTGAGTTGTTGTACATTCTCAGTAGGAGCTGGTGCTTCAAAGTGTGCATATAAAATTACTTAGCGCAATTTCATAATGGACAGAAATAGGAAAGTATTTTAATATTGCATTCTCTATCTGAATAATGAAAGTTTAATTTTGACTTTTGTGTTCCTTTTAACATTTCTTTTTTTGAGAGCATTCATGATTTACAGTATTTTTCACGCCTACCTAAAATGTTGAACAGTACTGCATGCATATGATATTTGTGATTGGCTAATGGCTGTCACATGAGGCAGAGGGAAAGGAAGTTGAACTCACTTTTTTCTAACAGTTATTTTTCATTGTCTTTTTAACCCTTTGAGTGCTAACGATGGCTTAGAGCCATTGCAAATTTTCACACTCGCGATGACGTAATCGTGCAAATGTATTTCAAATTGACAATTGTCGGTTATAGGGAGATGGGGGCATGCTACGTAGATGCCTGTATCTCAGGCATCTAACCAACTAAAGACCCACGAGACCCACTATTGGAAATTTAATATGTAGAAGTGTAGAAGAAAAAAAGAAAAAGTTTAAAAAAAAAAAAAACTTTATTTAAAAAAAAAAGAGAAGGATTTGGGGGTCTCTAAAGGCACATAATTAAAGATCAAAATTGCCCCAAAATAAATTTCTTTCATGTAATTAGCAAGAGTCCATGAGCTAGTGACGTATGGGATATACATTCCTACCAGGAGGGGCAAAGTTTCCCAAACCTCAAAATGCCTATAAATACACCCCTCACCACACCCACAATTCAGTTTTTACAAACTTTGCCTCCGATGGAGGTGGTGAAGTAAGTTTGTGCTAGATTCTACGTTGATATGCGCTCCGCAGCAAGTTGGAGCCCGGTTTTCCTCTCAGCGTGCAGTGAATGTCAGAGGGATGTGAGGAGAGTATTGCCTATTTGAATGCAGTGATCTCCTTCTAAGGGGTCTATTTCATAGGTTCTCTGTTATCGGTCGTAGAGATTCATCTCTTACCTCCCTTTTCAGATCGACGATATACTCTTATATATACCATTACCTCTGCTGATTCTCGTTTCAGTACTGGTTTGGCTATCTGCTATATGTAGATGAGTGTCCTGGGGTAAGTAAGTCTTAGATGAGTGTCCTGGGGTAAGTAAGTCTTATTTTCTGTGACACTCCAAGCTATGGTTGGGCACTTTGTTTATAAAGTTCTAAATATATGTATTCAAACATTTATTTGCCTTGACTCAGAATGTTCAACTTTCCTTATTTTCAGACAGTCAGTTTCATATTTGGGATAATGCATTTTGATTTGACCATTTTTTCTTACCTTAAAATTTGACTTTTTCCCTGTGGGCTGTTAGGCTCGCGGGGGCTGAAAATGCTTCATTTTATTGCGTCATTCTTGGCGCGGACTTTTTTGGCGCAAAAATTCTATTTTCGTTTCCGGCGTCATACGTGTCGCCGGAAGTTGCGTCATTCTTTGACGTTATTTCGCGCCAAAAATGTCGGCGTTCCGGATGTGGCGTCATTTTTGGCGCCAAAAAGCATTTAGGCGCCAAATAATGTGGGCGTCTTATTTGGCGCGAAAAAATATGGGCGTCACTTTTGTCTCCACATTATTTAAGTCTCATTTTTTATTGCTTCTGGTTGCTAGAAGCTTGTTCTTTGGCATTCTTTCCCATTCCTGAAACTGTCATTTAAGGAATTTGATCAATTTTGCTTTATATGTTGTTTTTTCTCTTACATATTGCAAGATGTCTCACGTTGCATCTGAGCCAGAAGATACTACAGGAAAATCGCTGTCAAGTGCTGAATCTACCAAAGCTAAGTGTATCTGCTGTAAACTTTTGGTAGCTATTTCTCCAGCTGTTGTTTGTATTGATTGTCATGACAAACTTGTTAAAGCAGATAATATTTCCTTTAGTAAAGTACCATTGCCTGTTGCAGTTCCTTCAACATCTAAGGTGCAGAATGTTCCTGATAATATAAGAGATTTTGTTTCTGAATCCATAAAGAAGGCTATGTCTGTTATTTCTCCTTCTAGTAAACGTAAAAAATCTTTTAAAACTTCTCTCCCTACAGATGAATTTTTAAATGAACATCATCATTCTGATTCTGATGACTCCTCTGGTTCAGAGGATTCTGTCTCTGAGGTTGATGCTGATAAATCTTCATATTTATTTAAAATGGAATTTATTCGTTCTTTACTTAAAGAAGTTCTAATTGCTTTAGAAATAGAGGATTCAGGTCCTCTTGATACTAATTCTAAACGTTTAGATAAGGTATTTAAAGCTCCTGTGATTATTCCAGAAGTTTTTCCTGTTCCTAATGCTATTTCTGCAGTAATTTCCAAAGAATGGGATAATTTGGGTAATTCATTTACTCCTTCTAAACGTTTTAAGCAATTATATCCTGTGCCGTCTGACAGATTAGAATTTTGGGACAAGATCCCTAAAGTTGATGGGGCTATTTCTACCCTTGCTAAACGTACTACTATTCCTACGTCAGATGGTACTTCGTTTAAAGATCCTCTAGATAGGAAAATTGAGTCCTTTCTAAGAAAAGCTTATCTGTGTTCAGGTAATCTTCTTAGACCTGCTATATCTTTGGCTGATGTTGCTGCAGCTTCAACTTTTTGGTTGGAAACTTTAGCGCAACAAGTAACACATCGTGATTCTCATGATATTATTCTTCTTCTTCAGCATGCTAATAATTTTATCTGTGATGCCATTTTTGATATTATCAGAGTTGATGTCAGGTTTATGTCTCTAGCTATTTTAGCTAGAAGAGCTTTATGGCTTAAAACTTGGAATGCTGATATGGCTTCTAAATCAACTTTACTTTCCATTTCTTTCCAGGGTAACAAATTATTTGGTTCTCAGTTGGATTCCATTATTTCAACTGTTACTGGTGGGAAAGGAACTTTTTTACCACAGGATAAAAAATCTAAAGGTAAAAACAGGGCTAATAATCGTTTTCGTTCCTTTCGTTTCAACAAAGAACAAAAGCCTGATCCTTCATCCTCAGGAACAGTTTCAGTTTGGAGACCATCTCCAGTCTGGAATAAATCCAAGCCAGCTAGAAAGGCAAAGCCTGCTTCTAAGTCCACATGAAGGTGCGGCCCTCATTCCAGCTCAGCTGGTAGGGGGCAGGTTACGTTTTTTCAAGGAAATTTGGATCAATTCTGTTCACAATCTTTGGATTCAGAGCATTGTTTCAGAAGGGTACAGAATTGGTTTCAAGTTGAGACCTCCTGCAAAGAGATTTTTTCTTTCCCGTGTCCCAGTAAATCCAGTAAAAGCTCAAGCATTTCTGAAATGTGTTTCAGATCTAGAGTTGACTGGAGTAATTATGCCAGTTCCAGTTCCGGAACAGGGGATGGGGTTTTATTCAAATCTCTTCATTGTACCAAAGAAGGAGAATTCTTTCAGACCAGTTCTGGATCTAAAAATATTGAATCGTTATGTAAGGATACCAACGTTCAAGATGGTAACTGTAAGGACTATCTTACCTTTTGTTCAGCAAGGGAATTATATGTCCACGATAGATTTACAGGATGCATATCTGCATATTCCGATTCATCCAGATCATTATCAGTTCCTGAGATTCTCGTTTCTGGACAAGCATTACCAATTTGTGGCTCTGCCGTTTGGCCTAGCTACAGCTCCAAGAATTTTTACAAAGGTTCTCGGTGCCCTGCTGTCTGTAATCAGAGAACAGGGTATTGTGGTATTTCCTTATTTGGACGATATCTTGGTACTTGCTCAGTCTTTACATTTAGCAGAATCTCATACGAATCGACTTGTGTTGTTTCTTCAAGATCATGGTTGGAGGATCAATTTACCAAAAAGTTCTTTGATTCCTCAGACAAGGGTAACCTTTCTGGGTTTCCAGATGGATTCAGTGTCCATGACTCTGTCTTTAACAGACAAGAGACGTCTAAAGTTGATTACAGCTTGTCGAAACCTTCAGTCACAATCATTCCCTTCGGTAGCCTTATGCATGGAAATTCTAGGTCTTATGACTGCTGCATCGGACGCGATCCCCTTTGCTCGTTTTCACATGCGACCTCTTCAGCTCTGTATGCTGAAGCAATGGTGCAAGGATTACACGAAGATATCTCAATTAATATCTTTAAAACCGATTGTTCGACACTCTCTAACATGGTGGACAGATCACCATCGTTTAATTCAGGGGGCTTCTTTTGTGCTTCCGACCTGGACTGTAATTTCAACAGATGCAAGTCTCACAGGTTGGGGAGCTGTGTGGGGATCTCTGACGGCACAAGGAGTTTGGGAATCTCAGGAGGTGAGATTACCGATCAATATTTTGGAACTCCGTGCAATTTTCAGAGCTCTTCAGTTTTGGCCTCTTCTGAAGAGAGAATCGTTCATTTGTTTTCAGACAGACAATGTCACAACTGTGGCATACATCAATCATCAAGGAGGGACTCACAGTCCTCTGGCTATGAAAGAAGTATCTCGAATTTTGGTTTGGGCGGAATCCAGCTCCTGTCTAATCTCTGCGGTTCATATCCCAGGTGTAGACAATTGGGAAGCGGATTATCTCAGTCGCCAAACGTTGCATCCGGGCGAATGGTCTCTTCACCCAGAGGTATTTCTTCAGATTGTTCAAATGTGGGAACTTCCAGAAATAGATCTGATGGCGTCCCATCTAAACAAGAAACTTCCCAGGTATCTGTCCAGATCCCGGGATCCTCAGGCGGAGGCAGTGGATGCATTATCACTTCCTTGGAAGTATCATCCTGCCTATATCTTTCCGCCTCTAGTTCTTCTTCCAAGAGTAATCTCCAAGATTCTGAAAGAATGCTCGTTTGTTCTGCTGGTAGCTCCGGCATGGCCTCACAGGTTTTGGTATGCGGATCTTGTCCGGATGGCCTCTTGCCAACCGTGGACTCTTCCGTTAAGACCAGACCTTCTGTCACAAGGCCCTTTTTTCCATCAGGATCTGAAATCCTTAAATTTAAAGGTTTGGAGATTGAACGCTTGATTCTTGGTCAAAGAGGTTTCTCTGACTCCGTGATTAATACTATGTTACAGGCTCGTAAATCTGTATCTCGAGAGATATATTATAGAGTCTGGAAGACTTATATTTCTTGGTGTCTTTCTCATCATTTTTCTTGGCATTCTTTTAGAATACCGAGAATTTTACAGTTTCTTCAGGATGGTTTAGATAAGGGTTTGTCCGCAAGTTCTTTGAAAGGACAAATCTCTGCTCTTTCTGTTCTTTTTCACAGAAAGATTGCTATTCTTCCTGATATTCATTGTTTTGTACAAGCTTTGGTTCGTATAAAACCTGTCATTAAGTCAATTTCTCCTCCTTGGAGTTTGAATTTGGTTCTGGGAGCTCTTCAAGCTCCTCCGTTTGAACCTATGCATTCATTGGACATTAAATTACTTTCTTGGAAAGTTTTGTTCCTTTTGGCCATCTCTTCTGCTAGAAGAGTTTCTGAATTATCTGCTCTTTCTTGTGAGTCTCCTTTTCTGATTTTTCATCAGGATAAGGCGGTGTTGCGAACTTCTTTTGAATTTTTACCTAAAGTTGTGAATTCCAACAACATTAGTAGAGAAATTGTGGTTCCTTCATTATGTCCTAATCCTAAGAATTCTAAGGAGAAATCGTTGCATTCTTTGGATGTTGTTAGAGCTTTGAAATATTATGTTGAAGCTACGAAATCTTTCCGTAAGACTTCTAGTCTATTTGTTATCTTTTCCGGTTCTAGGAAAGGCCAGAAAGCTTCTGCCATTTCTTTGGCATTTTGGTTGAAATCTTTAATTCATCTTGCCTATGTTGAGTCGGGTAAAATTCCGCCTCAGAGAATTACAGCTCATTCTACTAGGTCAGTATCTACTTCCTGGGCGTTTAGGAATGAAGCTTCGGTTGACCAGATCTGCAAAGCAGCAACTTGGTCCTCTTTGCATACTTTTACTAAATTCTACCATTTTGATGTATTTTCTTCTTCTGAAGCAGTTTTTGGTAGAAAAGTACTTCAGGCAGCGGTTTCAGTTTGAATCTTCTGCTTATGTTTTTCGTTAAACTTTATTTTGGGTGTGGATTATTTTCAGCAGGAATTGGCTGTCTTTATTTTATCCCTCCCTCTCTAGTGACTCTTGTGTGGAAAGATCCACATCTTGGGTAGTCATTATCCCATACGTCACTAGCTCATGGACTCTTGCTAATTACATGAAAGAAAACATAATTTATGTAAGAACTTACCTGATAAATTCATTTCTTTCATATTAGCAAGAGTCCATGAGGCCCGCCCTTTTTTTGTGGTGGTTATGATTTTGTATAAAGCACAATTATTCCAATTCCTTATTTTATATGCTTTCGTACTTTTTTATCACCCCACTTCTTGGCTATTCGTTAAACTGAATTGTGGGTGTGGTGAGGGGTGTATTTATAGGCATTTTGAGGTTTGGGAAACTTTGCCCCTCCTGGTAGGAATGTATATCCCATACGTCACTAGCTCATGGACTCTTGCTAATATGAAAGAAATGAATTTATCAGGTAAGTTCTTACATAAATTATGTTTTTCTAGAAAAAATCTTGTTTATTTTTAAAAAAAATATATATATCTGTTTAAGTATTATAGCTAAATGTTTATTGTGGTAACCAGCGTTACAGCAGTGATCACCTAGCTGAGAAATGTTGCATTCCCTTTTACAATACGGACCGATATTATATCCTATGATCACCTGGATAATTTGGTTACAAATTAATAAATGGTAGAGGAATGCTATTCATAAAAACACCAAATAATATTTTTATAATCAGTCTTTTAGCGTGGAAGATGAGTAAAACATTCTCTTTACTCAGCTCTCTCAATCTTTTAAAACTTCTGTATTTTTACTGTAAAATGATTCCTTCACTGATGATGCATATGGTATATAAACTAAATATTTCTAGAAATTACACACCAAGCCACATCAAATGAGGGGCCACATGTATTGCTAGCACAAAAATAGACAATGTAATAAGTGGAATATGGCTCTTTGCTAAAAATAATTTTCATATTCCATTAATTGTTGCTCACCTCAGTTATGTGCTAGAAATACATGTAACCCCTCATTTGATGCGCCAAAGGGTGTACATTCTACAAATGTGTGATTTGTGTACCATATTTTCATTTTCCAAGTGGCTAGAACTGTTTAATTGCAGACATGGCAATCTTGCAATCGTCTTAAAAAATAATAAATAAATAGCCTTTCCATTTGTATGGGTTATGTCTGCAATCAGACAGCTGTAGAGCCCTGGTAATCTAAGATACATGTAATAAAGTACACATATTTGGAAAGTACACCCCTTGGCGCATCAAATGAGGGGCTACATGTATTGCTAGTAGAAAAATAGACAATGTAATAATAGGTGAAATATGACTCTTTGCTTAGAATTTTCTTTCATGTAATTGGCAAGAGTCCATGAGCTAGTGACGTATGGGATATACATTCCTACCAGGAGGGGCAAAGTTTCCCAAACCTCAAAATGCCTATAAATACACCCCTCACCACACCCACAATTCAGTTTTACAAACTTTGCCTCCCATGGAGGTGGTGAAGTAAGTTTGTGCTAGATTTCTACGTTGATATGCGCTTCGCAGCAGGCTCTAGGGGATCTATTTCATAGGTTCTCTGTTATCGGTCGTAGAGATTTCTTCTCCTACCTCCCTTTTCAGATCGACGATATACTCTTATATACCATTACCTCTACTGATTCTCGTTTCAGTACTGGTTTGGCTATCTACTTTATCTAGATGAGTGTCTTTGGGTAAGTAAGTCTTATTTTATTTATGACACTCTCAGCTATGGTTTGGCACTTTATATGTAAAGTTCTAAATATATGTTTTATACTTATATTTGCCATGATTCAGGTCAATCAGTTTATTTTCCTTCTTTCAGACTGTCAGTTTCATTTTTTGGGAAAATGCATATGAATGAAATATTTTTCTTACCTAAAATTTTCAATTGACTTTTTTCCTTTACATTGCGGGCTGTTAGGCTCACGGGTGCAAAAAATGCTAGAATTTATTGCGTCATTTTTGGCGCGAGACTTTCTTTCATGTAATTAGCAAGAGTCCATGAGCTAGTGACGTATGGGATATACATTCCTACCAGGAGGGGCAAAGTTTCCCAAACCTCAAAATGCCTACAAATACACCCCTCACCACACCCACAAATCAGTTTTACAAACTTTGCCTCCTATGGAGGTGGTGAAGTAAGTTTGTGCTAGATTCTACGTTGATATGCGCTCCGCAGCAGGTTGGAGCCCGGTTTTCCTCTCAGCGTGCAGTGAATGTCAGAGGGATGTGAGGAGAGTATTGCCTATTTGAATTCAATGATCTCCTTCTACGGGGTCTATTTCATAGGTTCTCTGTTATCGGTCGTAGAGATTCATCTCTTACCTCCCTTTTCAGATCGACGATATACTCTTATATATATATATATATACCATTACCTCTACTGATTTTCGTTTCAGTACTGGTTTGGCTTTCTACAACATGTAGATGAGTGTCCTGGGGTAAGTAAGTCTTATTTTCTGTGACACTCTAAGCTATGGTTGGGCACTTTTTTATAAAGTTCTAAATATATGTATTCAAACATTTATTTGCCTTGACTCAGGATGTTCAACATTCCTTATTTTCGGACAGTCAGTTTCATATTTGGGATAATGCATTTGAATCAATCATTTTTTTCTTACCATAAAATTTGACTTTTTCCCTGTGGGCTGTTAGGCTCGCGGGGGCTGAAAATGCTTCATTTTATTGCGTCATTCTTGGAGCTGACTTTTTTGGTGCAAATTTTTTTTCTGTTTCCGGCGTCATACGTGTCGCCGGAAGTTGCGTCATTTTTGACGTTCTTTTGCGCCAAAAGTGTCGGCGTTCCGGATGTGGCGTCATTTTTGTCGCCAAAAGCATTTAGGTGCCAAATAATGTGGGCGTCTTATTTGGCGCTAAAAAAATATGGGCGTCACTTTCATCTCCACATTATTTAAGTCTCATTATTTAATGCTTCTGGTTGCTAGAAGCTTGTTCACTGGCATTTTTTCCCATTCCTGAAACTGTCATTTAAGGAATTTGATTAATTTTGCTTTATATGTTGTTTTTTCTATTACATATTGCAAGATGTCCCACGTTGCAACTGAGTCAGAAGATACTTCTGGAAAATCGCTGCCTGGTGCTGGAGCTGCCAAAGCTAAGTGTATCTGCTGTAAACTTTTGGTAGCTGTTCCTCCAGCTGTTGTTTGTATTGAATGTCATGACAAACTTGTTAATGCAGATGATATTTCCTTTAGTAAAGTTCCATTACCTGTTGCTGTTCCGTCAACATCTAATACTCAGAGTGTTCCTGATAACATAAGAGATTTTGTTTCTAAATCCATTAAGAAGGCTATGTCTGTTATTCCTCCTTCTAGTAAATATAAAAAGTCTTTTAAAACTTCTCATTGTTCAGATGAATTTTTAAATGAACATCATCATTCTGATTCTGATAGTGGTTCTTCTGGTTCAGAGGATTCTGTCTCAGAGGTTGATGCTGATAAATCTTCATATTTATTTAAAATGGAATTTATTCGTTCTTTACTTAAAGAAGTCCTAATTGCATTAGAAATTGAGGATTCTGGTCCTCTTGATACTAAATCTAAGCGTTTAGATAAGGTTTTTAAATCTCCTGTAGTTATTCCAGAAGTTTTTCCTGTTCCTGGTGCTATTTCTGAAGTAATTTCCAGGGAATGGAATAATTTGGGTAATTCATTTACTCCTTCTAAACGTTTTAAGCAATTATATCCTGTGCCATCTGACAGATTAGAGTTTTAGGACAAAATCCCTAAGGTTGATGGGGCTGTCTCTACTCTTGCTAAGCGTACTACGATTCCTACGGCAGATGGTACTTCCTTTAAGGATCCTTTAGATAGGAAAATTGAATCCTTTCTAAGAAAAGCTTATTTGTGTTCAGGTAATCTTCTTAGACCTGCTATATCTTTAGCGGATGTTGCTGCAGCTTCAACTTTTTGGTTGGAAGCTTTAGCGCAACAAGTTACATATCATAATTCTCATAGCATTATTATTCTGCTTCAACATGCTAATAATTTTATTTGTGATGCCATCTTTGATATCATTA